>NW_022722118.1:0-671 GCF_011630105.1 Anneissia japonica | reverse complement strand
GAAAGAGAAAATCACGAAAGGGCAGTATTAAATACTTTATGTATAAGTAAGGTAGGCATCCCCCCACCACAGACACACACAAAAAGATTGTGTTACAAATGCATGCACATTTTTTTTTTCTAAATTTGGAATATTGTTTGCTTGCTTAAAATTTCAGAAACCCAAAAGTGATGCTGACAGCGCTCCAGTTGAAGCTGTCATCAACGAGGAAGTTTATAATGATGTGGAAGTAGGAGGTTCTGACATTGAATAGCATTTTCCATCTAATACTAAGTAGGGTTTTGCTATATGGTACTCCTTTCCCATACAATTCATTATCTATTTTTGTTTGTCAGTGGGAGCTTTTAGGTTATTACACTACACCTGCAATGCATCACCTTAGAATCTAAGAAGTTTTAAACTTGTGTACTTGCTTGTAGAAACATGAGTAGCAGAAACGGTCAGTCAAAAACAGGCTTAATATTGGGGCTTGGACAGGCTATACATGCATATGCCGATATGTATCCAATTCACAATACAACCTGATTGTAATGCATAAACTCCCAAAACAGGGGCAAAAAAATCTCAAAAATCAAAGCAGAATTATAACAAAATTTAAAATAACATGGTCATAGTTGTCTTCCTTTAAACTTTCCAGTAAACTTTTCATCGTAGGTGAGGGCAGTCTGACA
>NW_022722117.1:0-698 GCF_011630105.1 Anneissia japonica | reverse complement strand
TAAAATGGTGAGATTTATTTAGGTTTAATAATGTCTTGTATATATATATATATATATATATATATATATATATATATATAATGAATTAATCAATCTGCATGCAACGTTGTTTCGCCCTTTGATTCATCAGTGCAGCTATTTTGAGATTGAAGCAATCGTGCAACAAGGCAGTTTAAAAGCGTACATTATGCCATGCCAAGAGTGCTCTAACTACAGCGGGCCAGCAAAATGCAAAGCAGCAATGGTATTTTCTCAATAGAGTGCTCAACAAGACAAATGTAAAAGAGCTATAATTAAACTATAATTTATATCGGCCTATCTTTGTCGGATTCCTCTTCTGTTATTTTTCAATTTATATTATTCGATTCATTATTCCCATTGCTGTTTCTGGGTTTTTCTTATGCCTTAAAATCACTTTATTATAAGTATCTCATTCGAGATCCAGCAAGCTGAAAATAATGTACAGAAGAGGGTGTACCTTATAGATCTCTAGCAGTCTAGTCACATGCAATATTAGTGCTATATCAAAATTGTGACGTCAGGCACGTTAAAAAGAATGAAAGTAGGCCTAACTAAGATTTACCACCTGCGCTTGGCTCGCCACGAAGTGGTTATGACGTTGTATGCGAAAGGTCCCAGGTTCGAATCCCAGTGGAGGCTGAGTTTTTTCTTCCTTTTTCAGATTCCTCTTCTATTAA
>NW_022722116.1:0-985 GCF_011630105.1 Anneissia japonica | reverse complement strand
CCTTGAATACACCACGGGATACACCACTGCTAAAACATTCTTTATCCAAAAAAGTCATAATCACAAAAAATGGGCATTTAAAACCAGATCACATCCTAAAAACAAATTTATGCATTCTTGCCTCATCAGCAGTACTGAGTCAGGTGTCGACTCGATGGAGTTTAATGTCATACTCAGGAAGACCGCAATCTGTTTTGAAAGGTAGAGGTGGGGGTTGGGGGACATTTTGTGAGTCGACACCCACATCAGACACACTATTGTTGGGGCTGAGGTGCGAACATTTTAGGGAATAGTAACTCTAGTTGACCAGAACATGACATTTTTAGTAAAATTCATCATACTCACATCACCATTAATAGTATTCAAAATGAAGTGCCAACAAATTTTTCATGATCTTTTATCAGGGATTTTCGGCAACCAGAGATCTTATTAATATGTGTGATGTACCATAGAAACTAAAACTTTAAAACATTGTTCTTGAGTATGTACTTTACATACTTCAAAGCTGTGATTTCACAACCACCTCAGCCCCACCATAGTTGGGGTTGAGGTGAGAAAATTTGAGGAAATACACCTCTAGATGGCCAGAAATGACACTTATATATAGTAAAAATCATCAACAAATTTCTTATGATCATTTATCAGGGATCTACTTAATATCCAAGACAATTTAGGCCTATATATAGCTTACTAAGCTTAAACTATACTATAATAATTGTGATCAACAAATCTTACTTTTTCGCTTTAAGCATAATTTTCTTCACTTCTTAATATTATTAATATTATTATCTATTATCACCATCGCCATCATCATCATCGCCATCACCATAATTATTATTATTATTATTACTACTAGTAACTGTAGCATTAAAACAAAACTTTATAGAGCTTGCAAAAGTATAAAAACCAAACTGAAATACAGTACAATATCACATTTCTGTATCTGAAAATCCTGGCCTGGGATTTATGGATTGAAGATTTTTTT
>NW_022722115.1:0-1301 GCF_011630105.1 Anneissia japonica | reverse complement strand
GTAAATGGGAGGGTCATTTCAATTTTTGAGGACCCAGAACTAAATATCTCTTTAAAAAAAATCTATTAGTATAATGTAAACTTTGTAAAACAGTTTGTCAAGGTTGAGTAAAGAAATGATTAAATTTTTGTGAAATTTTAACCAAGTTAGTATTATGTGTTGGCGACGAATCAGTCAAGGGTGTACATTGGAGGGTCATTTAAATTTTTGAGATTCCGGACGTAAATATCTATAAAAAGTTGTCAATGGGTGTATAAATGTAACTTACTATAATAGTTTGTAAAGGTCCAGTAAAGAAATCAGTGAATTTTTGTGATGATCCGGCGTAGGGTGTGAATGAGGACCAATTAAAGGAAAACGTCCAAGACCAGATATTTCAAAAACGGGTCACTGATCCGAATGAGACTTTTGGGAAAGTTTAACTATGTAAATTACTTGCATTTCAGTTATAGATGGATAAAAATGACACCTTGCAGAATAGTCTTTCATTGTGAAATGAAGAAATGATCCAATTTTGGTGACGATTTTTCATTTTTTCCCCACTTCATTAAAATTATATTGGTTTTCCGTGTTTTATTTTTTTACTTTATACCTTTTAACGACTTTTGTTTTTGTTGCAATTTCAACTTCATTTCTCATTAAAGCAATGAGAGCTGTTAAATCGTCAGATGGAAGTAAGTTTCACTAATTATGTGAAACTTTATCTAATTATCCTTGGTTAATTTCGTTCTCTTCTTTCTGTTGCTCGAATAAATAAATTTGAACTCAATAAATTCAATTAATCAAAGTTAGGTTCATACATTACAACACAGTGTCAGGTGCGTAATGCCTAACTGCTGTTTTCACTCCTAGAACAACTGACAAACCTTCTGTTCATAAAATTTCCAGTAAGTATGGTAACTGCAGTCTGCAGACATTTCTTTTTCAAAGTTAACAATTATATGAGGTTCTCAATAACACAAAAAAGACTCAAATGCCACACATGTTTGCAGAAATGAAATAGTGAACAGACTTTAATGTAGAGCCTAAGCCTTTACCGAAAATTAGCTCCGGCATTATGCCACTGCATGGTGTACTCAATCATTTAAACTCATAAACACTCATTTAATATAACTGTATTGTAGAACATCATGATTGCATTTTTTATAATTGTGGCAAAGACAAGCCAAACCAGTCACTCATCGCAAATTGTGTTTCAGAGAAAATAGCAAAAACATGCTAGAATGTAAAATTTAAAAAAATCTATTTTATTTCACTAAACTGAGGTTTATGTATCTATACATCATGCTGTGCTGTTATTT
>NW_022722114.1:0-1219 GCF_011630105.1 Anneissia japonica | reverse complement strand
CAGCTATGAGTTGTAAACATACTAGAAGCAATATAATTTATTAAATCACAAATATTTCAAACACTCATGTGTTCTTCCTCAGTGTGAGGGCAACTGACAAAAAATACAAAGTAAAGCAACATTCACACCAAAGTCAAACTCCGTTCGTTGGCCATATTTTATTGCACACAGGCTGTTTCATGAGGTACTTCCTCAATCGTTAGGTGCTAGGCTCTGAATGAGACTGCAGAATAACAATCATGCATGGTGGAACTGCGTATTGGTATATGGTTTATATTGGTTTATTGATATAACTCATTAGAATTCATAGGGGTAATTAGAAGATTAATTATATTTAAGTTGGATATGTGTTGGTATCGTAATAAAAAATTCCTTCTGTGTCTACACTAATAAATTCATTCCTACAAGGTGAGCTTAATTCAGGGTTACATATAATAAAATATTTCTCAAGCAAGCATATGATTACACCGTTTATTGATATTTGAGTAGGGTTTGCTTTTAGCTAATAGGCCTATTCCATTTAATTTCAGATTTTATATTCTCGCCTTTAAATTTCCAAATGTATTGGCTAAGCGCCGTGCTTTTTTGTATTTTTCGTTGCGAAATGAGCAAGTATGTCCATTCTATCTCTCCTTAAAATTGTTTTCTCTCAGTCCGACATAATCTATTTTGTTGTCATATTATATACAAAGTATGGTTGTCAAGATCAGCGACGTACAGTGCTCAAAATGCGAATGCAGAACGTAATAGCGTATACTTCCATTATCTTCCTATCTCCTAAAGATATAATCTATATAGATATAAATATAAAATGAAAAAAAAAATTAATGACCTATTCATATGAGAATTGTAGGTGTTGACTTGATGGCTGATGGGATATTGTGTTCAACTTGTATGTGGATGATGGGCGGAGAAATTGATAATTGTTTTGCTGTTCAGTTAATTTATTCTTCGTTCGATTGTTTGATGTATTTTTGTTATTGATTACTTGCTTACTTGATAAGCATCAAAATATATCAAGCTTGTATCATTTTATATATATAAAAAAAACGAAAAGTTGAAATTTAATGTCTTAATTTGAGTTGAATGCATCAAATTTTTGATTGATTTATGATTGTTTAAAGGTCAGATTGATTGAAAAAATGATGAAACACTGAAAATAATGAAAAAGGGTATATAAAAATGGTAGGAACTGTAAATAAGAGAGAGAAAAAAAAGG
>NW_022722113.1:303-779 GCF_011630105.1 Anneissia japonica | reverse complement strand
ACTGCGAAGTTGTGATATAAAAAAAAAAAAAAAAAAATTAACACCTGTTTTTGGTATTTTGGTACGTCATTTGGTGGAGTTTGTTAATGTCGGACAAAGACGATATAAGTAATCTGAAGATGGAAGTAGAAGAAAGTAAAGAATGCATAGAGGAACTTCAAAGAAACATGACCGTCGAAGTAAAGAAAAGAGAAGAACTGCTTAGAGAAAGGCTGTCAACACTCGAAGAGGAAAGAAAGATTTTCATCGAAGGTGTCACATCTTTCATTCGACTGACGGCCGGCATAATCTATCTATCGATCTTGGTGTTCCTGTTTGTGTTCATCGTAGAAAAAATTGGAAATTGGATAAACTGACAATGTATCTCAACCACGTTTGAATTAATAAAATATACGCTTATAAAATTATTTCTGTGTATTATGGTTGTTGTTTTTGTTGACGTCACGACGAACGACTATGGTATCTTTATTTTGGTC
>NW_022722113.1:0-199 GCF_011630105.1 Anneissia japonica | reverse complement strand
TGGGTGGGCTAGGTTCCGTGACTTTTGGACCTCGCAGAGATGAAAAAAAAAATTTTTACAAATTGATTTGAGATATGATGACGACACTTTTTGGGGACAGTGTTGAAGGATAGGACCCTTCGAAGCCAACCGAGAACCCGAATTCCGCGTCTTTCGTTCCACGAAGACGAGAGGAAATCGGGTTTTCAAGACGGAATTC
>NW_022722112.1:0-516 GCF_011630105.1 Anneissia japonica | reverse complement strand
GTTAGCAAAAGATGGAGCCATTTTGGTGCCCATCGCTGTGCCATAAATTTGAAGGTAATGACCGTTGCCGAAAACAAAGTTATTATTGGTCAGAATCAGCATGATAAGTTCACGGAGATGTGATTTAGATGGGGTTTTGCCCCGAATTTGCTTGTAATTTGAAATGCACGCATTAACACCTTCTTCATGAGGGATATTAGTATAATGAAGAAACATCAAGTGTAGCCAGAACAGTATTATTAGGTAAATTTGAAATTTGGTTAATTTTGCGGATAAAGTCTGTGGAGTCCTGAATGTACGAGGGGAGAGCAACAACATATGGTCTCAATAAATCATCCACATATTCAGAGATTTTTTCTGTAGCAGTACCGTTGCCCGAAATAATGGGTCTGCCAGGATGGCCTGCTTTGTGGATTTTGGGTAGGACATAGAAACTTCCTGGTGCCGGATCCACCTGGATGAGATGGGGTCCAATTTTGGGATCGATGGAACCTTTTTTAACCATCTTTAATACAG
>NW_022722111.1:0-501 GCF_011630105.1 Anneissia japonica | reverse complement strand
TTATATAATAAAAATCTTATTGTAGTCTAATGATTCTTTTTGTCTTATGCTGTAAGTCAAACTTTATAAACAATTCGGCTATCAACCTAAAAATTAATTAAATACTTAGCCCTATCGGACAAAATGTTCTTAAAGTATATTTTTTTTTATTCTTTTTGTCTTATGCTGTAAGTCAAACTTTATAAACAATTCGGCTATCAACCTAAAAATTAATTAAATACTTAGCCCTATCGGACAAAATGTTCTTAAAGTATATTCATAATAAATAAATTGTCCTTAAATCATATGAAATTTACCTAAGATAATAGTGTAGACCTTAAAGGAAAATAAATAAATTAATTAATAATAATATACAATTATACACACGTGCCAGTAGTGGCTCTAAACATTTTCCAACATGGGGTCCAACATGTCTGACAGGGGGTCCGAATCAAGGGGCCGACTGGAGCTTCGGTCAGGGTCCCGGCATTAAAATCCCTTGGTTTTTGGGGGTTCGGGATT
>NW_022722110.1:0-727 GCF_011630105.1 Anneissia japonica | reverse complement strand
AAATCTTAAACATACTTTTGGAAGACTACTAGCGAGCCTGGCAGCAACAGTCGTAAAAAAGGAATAAAAATAGTTTGCAACTTCTATTCTATCAAAATATATAGTATCATTTTCCTTAAGAACAATAGTAGGAGACAATTTTGATTTAATATCATAACCTAATGACTTTAGGTTCTTCCATATTTGTTTTGATTTTCCTTTGTTTTCATCAATTTGTTGATTTATGTATTCTGCTTTAGCCTTTGATATATCCCTTTTAACCTGATTTCTTAATTTACAGTACTTCTGATAGGTACTTTGAGACCTATCTTTTTGAAATTTTTGAAGCAAGATGTCACGAGCATAATTATACTTTCTAAAATATAATTATTCATCCATGGTTCTGTTCTTGCTTTTAATCGCACTTCTTTGATTATAATAAAAATTATAATAAAATAATTGAAAAAAGAAAATTGTATTCAAATCTAATCTGAGTGTGTCATTTTCGGCCTCAGGTGCCTTTACCATAAAATGTAAAAGGTGGATGGACCCTCAATCTGTGGATATGCCTTATTGAGCCCCTATTACGAATTCCTGTATCTGCCACTCTTTTATCATGTTGATTGGAACTGTTTAAATGTAAACAATGGCTTATCCAACCAAGCAGGAAGTTTGTTGATTTAAGTATTGTGTAACTTTTTTAATTTATCTTTAGAGAAAGGTGTTTTACCAAAACAATGGAAAACAG
>NW_022722109.1:0-1756 GCF_011630105.1 Anneissia japonica | reverse complement strand
AAATGTGCATTTTTCTCTCAAAAAACTATAGAGGGCTGGTGTGCATTTGTGCAAGTGCGCTCTAGAGAGAGAGAGAGAGAGAGAGAGAGAGAGAGAGAGAGAGATACAAGCCAAGATCTAGTGTCTTGTACAAGGACACATGCTGTTACATTGCCTGGGTTTTTGGACAAGACACTTCGCTTGTTTAAATTCCCTAAATAATGTACAGTACTTCTTTTTGATAAGCTGATGTAAAATGTTATATATTTTCATTCATATCATGGGATGTAATTTCGTGACTGGCATAATCTGTGTAGATTTGCAGCAAAGCTTATATATAACACAATCCTAAGTATGATTAGTGATAGTAAGATCATAACACTTAACACAGGCATCTTTTTGGTTTACAGTTCAATATTCTGTTCCAAATATAAACATGGTTGAAATTAGTAGAAGTTTCTGGGTTTCTGGAAATTCAATCAATCAAGTGCCTAGCCTAGGGCTTGTGTAGGCCTCTGTAGGCGTCATGCTATTCAGTAGCATACTACTGACTCTAGGCCCGTGTAAATTTGTTATCTGCTACGCTGTCTTTGGCCCTCTTTCTTGTTAATGTTACAGTAGTGTTATCCGATTAGCTAGCCTAACCTAGGCTAGATACCTAGCTACTTTAGACGGTCAAGGCTTCGTAGCTAGTAGTCTGGGACCTACAGACAGGCTAGCTAGGCCTAATAACGTAACATATACGGTTTTTTATCGATAGATGACATTGGTATAAGCCATACTTTTATTTCACTCAAAACGTAATGAGACTGGTTAGGCAAAAAGGAACATGTCTCTGTACAAGACGCCTTCCAGAGAAACAATGATAATGTTAATGGCAAAGACATGAAGTGAATTCAGTTATTTATTAAAACAAGATTTGGAGGGCTCTGTCATGAAGGTGTCGTATTAATGATGTTCTAAATATTTGCCTTTATTATATCAATAATTGATTAGGTCTAGCTTAGCCTATATTATTGTTAACATTATATTATATTTAAACAATTAGTTTTAATAATTATTTCTAAATAAATTATTAAATGTACCGTATACAAAATATATTATTTAGGCGTAGGCATATACATAAAACAAACAATAATAATAATAATAATAATAATAATAATAATAATAATAATAATAATAATAACAAATTTTACGATAGTTTGATTAATAAAATAGTAATAATCAGCATATTTAATAAAATTACGTCCATGCAAAACCAGCTTTTAAATAAAAACGTTATCTATTTAATTCTGTTTTAAAAAATAATCTTATAAATTATAAGTTTATTTTCTGCGATAATTTTATGCACATATGCATATTCATGTTTTCAATGTTAATCTGGTTGATAAATAATATATAAAAAAATAAATAATAGGTGCTCGAATAATGCTTTAGTGAATAATTAATAATACTTCAATAATGCTTCAATAGGCCTATTTACGATAGTGTGATTAATGAGATAATTGTTGATTAAGTTATAGAAATATAATAGGTAGGCCTATATACCATTAATGATTCAGCATATTAAATCAACAATACGTCGTAATTGTAAATTTCTTTGGTTTAATAATAATAATAATAATAATAATAATAATAATAATTTTACGATAGTTTGATTAATGAAATAGTAATAATCAGCATATTAAATAAAATTACGTCCATGCAAAACTTGCTTTTAAATATAAACATTATCTATTTGATTCTGTTTTAAAAAGTAATCTTATAAATTATAAGT
>NW_022722108.1:0-1202 GCF_011630105.1 Anneissia japonica | reverse complement strand
CTTATGCTGCCCTCTGTTTTTAATGTATTTTATTGGTGAATAATAAATAAACCTGAATATATAAGAGACTCTTATTTAAAAGATTTGCCAATAGAGGCCTTTAACATTTTTGCTATAGATAGACTACAATGTACATTAATATTTAATACATTTAAATCAAATTTACATCAATCTTAATATTGTGATTTTAAATAGCAGAGGTGGATTTAAGTGGAGGGGTGGTAAAAAAAAAAAAATAAATAAATAAAAATTGATCGCTCAAATGCATCAGGTTATTTTCGGGCGTCTAGAAAAGACAAATTTGCTCTAAGATGGTGTTATCTCGATCGGACCCACTTTCGCACCCCCTCCCCCTTCCTCCCCTTTTTTTCGGCCCCGGCCCTCCCCTTTCGGACATCTCTGGATTTTCCCCTGAATTGGCCTGCATACCAGCAACTAAAGAATATGGCTATATATTTTTAACATTGTTCTGTGTATATCATTTGAATTTCTTCAATTTCAAACGAATGACCGCTGATTTTCGTATAATTTTTGTAGTATTTCAAATGAATGTACCCACTGTTGTCTTCTAATCGGATTAAAATCTAGCCGAATTTTGGCCGATATCGAAAAAAAGTTTGGCCGAATTTGGCCGTAAGATGGCGTGTGTTTGGCCGTGAAGCCTGTCGACTGGCTGAGGCTATCGGCACTGCCGCAGTGCGAAAAAAAGCTGCTGTTTTCTATCGGCACTGTCGCAGTGCCAAAAAGCTGCTGTTTTCTATCGGCACTGCCGCAGTGCCAAAAAAGCTGCTGTTTTCTATCGGCACTGCCACAGTGCGAAAAAAGCTGTTATTTTCTATCGGCATTATTGCCTCAGTGCGAAAAAAGCTCCCGATTTTCTATCGGCACTGCCGCAGTGCCAAAACACTGCAGTTTTCTATCGGCACTGCCACTCGAAAAGCTGCTGTTTAATTATCAAATGAATGTTTTTATCTATAGATTATGGTATCAATAATTGGTTAGGTCTAGCCTAGCCTATAATATTGTTAACATTATATTATATATGTTTTACAATTAAATTATAATTATTTTTTAATTATTAAATATATACATAGCCTATATCTAGGCCCATACATAAAACAAAAAATAGAACAACAGAAATTTAAAATATTAGTAATAGTAGTAATAATAATAATAATAATATAATAATAATAACAGTGCTC
>NW_022722107.1:0-1001 GCF_011630105.1 Anneissia japonica | reverse complement strand
ATCAAAATATTTATGTATATATCATATAGTTATGCATGTTTATGTGATATGTATTTGCACTTTTTTATAATACATATAACCTAATCGATATTTATTTACTTTTGTAGAAACAAACAGTTCGTACTTGTTCAGTAGTTCAGAAAATAGATACATAGGACAGAAAGCGCAGTTCAAAACACCAAGTTTCTCCGGGAAGAATGACCAGTGTCTTCAGATAACATACAAAACAACTGGAACTTTTAGCCCAATGCTCAGTGTTTTCAAAGTAGAAAGTACAAATAAAATGAATCGGCTTTGGTCGTCGAATAAACGAACTGACGTGTGGAAGACCGAGTGGATTGCAACACAGTCTTCTTCATCTATTTACAACGTAAATATTCATTAATGTATAAGATTATGTATTAAAGATACGCCAGTTTCGCGTATGACTCTTCCAGTGGGTCGTTTCAGCATATTACGATCATCCTAAATATTATGATTTTTAATATAGATGTTCCTTAACGTTTCTAATGTTTCTATCTGTAATTATTTCTGACGCGGCTTCATCTCTTTATTTTCAGTGTAAGTATTAAGTATAAAGTTTAACATCCAGTGAAATTATATATGTAACTTGCGTTGCAGTTGTCGTCACAGACTAGTGGCCAATGACGTAGTTGTGTTCTCACAAAACTAAAATATGGTTATAGGCCTATATTTTAAAGGGAGAGAAATGATATCTATATTTTAACGGGACCTCAATTTCCACAAAAGGAGGAAGAAAGAAAAGAATCGTGTTAAATATCTTTGAAATGACCCGTGATTCCGTATGTTGGATTTTAATCTAATCTTGATTTTTCATTTAAACTAGATGATATTCGACGCAACGGTCACTAATGCTGGGAATGGAACTGTACATATTCAATCAATAAAACTGTCCCCTGGGAAATGTCCGAATTGTAAGTGTATATTTGATGATATCTATTATAATTTTTAAACATTGTTTTGTCATTATAAGCTATGGC
>NW_022722106.1:0-609 GCF_011630105.1 Anneissia japonica | reverse complement strand
AATCTTGGTATAGAGGACACATCAGCAGAATCTGTTCCATCATCAGTTCTGCATCCGTAAAGAAAGAAAGAAAATATAACAATTTTAAAGATTATATATTTCATTTTTTTAGAGGAGCAGATGATCTTGACTCTAATTCAGTTCCCACTGTGAAATCCGCAGTAGAAAGATGCTTGAATGAAACGTAAGTTAAAAATGTTACTTCATGAGCGACAGGACGATTTAGCATTTGTTTTACGCTTGGTAGAAATGCATAGCCTACAGTACCTAGACATATTTCACTATGTCTATGTATACATATATATTACTTATCCGAGTGTAGTAATGTATTATTATTACCCGTATGGCATTTCTGTTTTTAGGAAAAATAAGGAGGACCCAGTGGAAGTGTTACAGGTATACCAGCAGCTGTTCTTAAAGGGTCGACCCCTAGACCAAGACAGTTTAGACAGTACAATTGAAGGGAAAACGTTGCCGATATTCGTTTCACGAAACGATATTCTTGAAACGGGTATGAGTGAACTTGTCGACAGTGACAGTGAGGACTTTTTATGGAGAAGAAGCTGCAGATGTAGGAGGCCCCAGAAAAGAGTTTCTTGTCTTAATGCT
>NW_022722105.1:0-1828 GCF_011630105.1 Anneissia japonica | reverse complement strand
ACTGTAGTCAACACAGTGTCAGCTTATAATTCGCTTTGAGGTTGGTTTTTATTACATTTCTTGCTGCGCTTAGAAATTCCTGTCTTCGGATAGTATATATGACTGGGTTAAGTACTGGATTGATTGACATGACTGGAAACCATAAATTATCAATTAGATTCGGTAATTCAAAGCAAATCGAGGAAAGTAAACTAATTGTAAAAATAGAAGCCGAGCTTATCGAAAATGCACCAATCACGGTTGTTTTTGTTGCTTTCCAAGACGCATGGTAGGTTTCCATCTGTCTAAATTGTCCGGTGGCAATAGCGTTTATCTGTCGAGATTGCTTGCGAGCTGTAATATACATTCGTACATTTATGGCAATAATTGTTAAAAAACTTAACAAACACAATGTCTGATAAAATACCGAACACCAAGTAACAATTAACCCTGTGTTACAAAAGGCAATGACCAAAATTGGTGGATTCACCAACGCAATTAAAGGGACTGTCCAAGCGAGGCATATTGATATAAACACAATTTTATTACTTGTATGATAGGAAAATGGTCGAGTTATCAACAAGTATTTGTCTATCGAAATTCCTAGGAGATGAACAATTGAGGCAACCGTAAGATATACCATCACAGCATCCAAACCCAAGTTCGTAAAAACATCATTACTACACCGGATATAAGGTCGACAATTGCAAGACTAGCAGTGAGATAATTGCTGCAAGTGTGAAGTGCTGACTATACCACAACAAAAATGTTACCAACGAAACCGAATATACCAAGTAAACAAATGATTGTTCCTGTAATGATATAAATACCATCAAAAGAGGATAAATAATCAGTCGAGTTACGTTCCATTTTATATATTGGTCTAAAATGATTCCAGAAACAGTTTACTTTAAAAATCCATATCACAAATACACATAGAAAACCGGAGGTTTAAATCCCTTGCTGTGCACTCCGCTTGTACCCGTGGGCAATTAGGCACTTACCTACGGTTGCCTCTCTCCACCCAGGAGTACAAATAGGTACCTGGTAGGCCTAAGATCAAACAACAAAAGCAGTGATTACAGTGCAATGTTATGGAATTTTCCCCAGGGAGCTCAGTATGTGTTCCACAATTATGAGCTTTGATCAAGACCGGGGCTAATATTGTGAAGCGCTTAGACTAGAGGCCTTGTTGACATGAAGCGCTATATAAGGCTAACATGTTACCGTATATAATAAATTCGATAGAGGTACTAACAATGTGCGTATCTAATATCTGAACTTTAATTAAGATTTCAATCCCATGAGGGGCGTTTAGTTTTTCACAATTGTCACATCCGGTTTTTTAATTTCAATGGTTTTAAGTTGATTGAGATTCACTTACACGTCATTATGGCTCTCGCTATTGACGAATGTCTTATTTTATAGTCATAAAATCGAAGAGAACTAATAACAATCAAAACGATCATCAAAACAGAAAACTTCAAATGAAGCAATAATGGTATTGGCAAAACACGATTGACAGTTACTAATTGGTTCACCACTAAGTATAATGAAACATAATATTAAACGTCAATATTTATCTTTTTGAAAGCAGTAGTAAAAAATTATTTTAAAAAAGTAAGCACAGATATGACAAGATTATCAAGTATACATTAAAAAAATTGTATTTATACAAAAATGTATAGGCCCTACGTTTTAACTGAAAATATCCATCCTAATATTACTTGGTAAGCCTGTTCTTCAGAAGTAATATGCATACAGCTCTCCATCAGCCTTCTCAAACAGTGGCATATCTAGGGGTACGCACGCCCCTCCAAAAATAACTCGCCCCCCCCCCCACCAGTTG
>NW_022722104.1:0-932 GCF_011630105.1 Anneissia japonica | reverse complement strand
TGCAAATTAAGGTAATTTTAGGTGATTTTTAACTACTTGACCGTGATTTGGGGGGGGGGCGACTGGGGGCGCGAGTAATTTGTTTTACCTAGGCTACAGTCAGCCTATGTTATGTATATGGTTAGTTGATATGATAACTAAAGTGGTCAGGTCTTTAAAAACGATACAAAATATTGGTATCGGAGTTAAATTAACTACCTAAATAATATTAAATAAACAATCTGTTGACCATTTCCAGAACTAAGACTTTAGAACATGATTATTTAGACCACGGAAGTATTATAGTAATCTCTAATGAAGTAGGACAAAAACCAACCAGGATTTTCTTTCTACTACCTCCATGATTAGACATTAAACTGTTGATCTATAGTGAAAAACAAATTTTTATTTTTATGCCATGTTTTGAGTTCTCTTATTTTATAGCTCATTTACTGGACACTGGCCTATGCCACAACTTAACCATTTTGCCACGACATCCCTCATATATGAAAATGACATGTACTTGTTGTCTGAAATGTAAATCCTGTAGGTGGCGAGTGTACCTGCTGTTTCATGTGATGGAAATAAAGATATATCATCAGACCAAGGAAAGCCATGAGAAATTGTAGTTAAAACATATAAAACCATAAATTAAACTTACTTGTTGGTGGCAGTGGAGTATTATCATATACTTGTGGGGGCTTCACAATAATTACTGCAGTTCCACCGCCACCAATCTCGCATATTGATTGAACCTTGATGACAAATTGTTTGCCAGACTCAAGATTATCAATAACGAACCTGTGTTGGTCCTATAACAAAAAATATATACAAATAGCATTATTCAGGATTGGATTGGTAAATATTTGGAAAAACAGTAAACATATTTTCTCAATTCATTCATTACTTTTTTACACACAATTTTTTTTATGTAATTAATTTTGCTGTCAGAA
>NW_022722103.1:0-1057 GCF_011630105.1 Anneissia japonica | reverse complement strand
AAATCAATATCAATTTGTAAATCATCAGCATATAAATGATATTGTAAATTAAGGTTTTTTTTTTTTTATTAAATCAGTAAGGGGAGATATATACAGAGAAAAGAGAAGGGGACCCAGAATGGATCCCTGTGGAACACCGCATTCAAGATATTTGGGGCAGACTTAATGTTATTTATCTCTACAAACTGGGTCCGTTCATCTAAATAGGACTTAAACCAACTAAGAGCAGTGTCGGAAACTTTGTAATAAACAGAAAGACGTTGTAAAAGAATTTGGTGATCAACTGTGTCAAATGCTGACGAAAGATCTAACATTACAAGGGCAACAGCACGCTTGCGATCAAAAGCACAGACAATGTCATTATGAATCTTAGTGAGTGCCGTTTCGGTATTATGACCTACTCTGTAAGCGGATTGAAATGGATTGAGAAGTTCAAAAATATATAGGTAAGATAAAAATTGATTTGCAACAATTTTCTCAAGGAGCTTGCCAATGAGTGAAAGATTGGATAAGTCGGAAGTTTTCAAAAAAGTTACTGTCCAGAGATGTTTTTTTCAAAATAGGTAATAACAGCAGATTTAAACACTGAAGGAAAACATCCTGAAGAGAGTGATTTGTTAACTAAAAGGGTAAGAGGTTCAATAAAGGAGTTAACACATATTTTAAAGATACTGGTGGGAAGCGGATCTAAGGAGTATGAGGCTGAAGATAAAGATGAAATACATCTTTGAACATCAGAGCCCTCAACCAAAGTAAATGAAGAAAAAGCACAGTTAATGGGTGGAGGGACAACGATTGGCGATGGTAAGACAAGAGAATGGATTAGCTCATTTCGAATTTTAACAATCTTTCCATGGAAAAAGCTAGAAAAGAGTTCAGTTAAATGTATCGTATTATTATGGGGTGGATATAAGTTGGTAGGTGTTCCTTTAACAAGTTTATTAATTACTTTAAACAGTTTCCTTTTATCGTATGAACAATCTTGTAAATAGGAAGTCAAGTATTTTGTCTTAGCCTGTTTAAGTTTCTTATTAAATTGCTTCAAATTTTTAACGTA
>NW_022722102.1:0-2194 GCF_011630105.1 Anneissia japonica | reverse complement strand
TTGCTACCACAGTGGATTTATTTTTCTCCGCCTAGGCCTAGGCTTAGGCTATATAGTCAGTAACATCGCTTATCACATGGGGTGGGGGGCGGGGATCCAGGATCTGCTGAATTATATTTTATTCCCATACAATTAGGGCAGAAATTATAGAGGGCGCTATGTAAGGTCAGTTTAGTGAGCTGTTAAATATGAATATGCATAAGCATGACCTAAGTTCGACGTTCGGTGTTTGTAAAGACCACCGGTAACGACGTCCGAGTTGCTATTATAAACGTACGTTGGAAATTGAAGATTTATGTACAAGAATAGTGGATGCTAAAAACCAAATATCATAATTTGTTGTGCAATAGTAGTAGTAGGCCTATTGATTTGCGCTACGAGGGATGCACTAGGCATGAATAGCTACATTGTATTGTATTTTTCAGTAGGCCAACAAAACTTTCATTTAATTGGTAATTATTAATTTAGGTCTTGCTTCTACGATAATACGATCACTAAACTGACCTTAAATAGCGCCCTCTATAATTTCTGCCTAATTGTATGGGAATAAAAAATAATGCAGCAGATCGTGGATCCGCCCCTGTGATCAGCGACTTTACTGACTATAATATAGTATACTATAGCCTAGGCCTAGACGGAGAAAAATAAATCCACTGTGGTAGCAAACCAAATTAAGTAGCAAATTTGACAATGAATATCATGCATAATTATTAAATAGTACGTAATATTACTTTTACATTAGATTTTCGTTGTTTTCTGCACATATTTCGATGTAAAACGATGCCTCGCATGAATTGTTGTTATGCCTCTCACTTTTGGCAATGGCAAAACGATGCCTCGCATGAATCGTCGTTTTGCCTCGCTGCCTCGCTGCCTCGCTGCCTCGCACTTTAGTACTACTCTGTTGTGACCATTAATTACACCACATTTACTGCAATAAAGGCTATAAAACAATTAGCCTTGAAACCATGATTTTGGCGGCCATCTTGAAATTCAAAAGAGTCATTCAGTAAGGTACTTGTAATTGCATATATTTGGTTAATAAACCCGATAACATTCACCGTAATTAAGGCTGTACAAGTTCAGATATGTGTTTTAATGCAATTTAATGGCAGCCATCTTGGGATTCAAAATGGCCGCCATGCAATCAAAATGTAAGTTATACTAATATGTGTGTTGACCCCAATACCATATACTTTGCACCCAAAATCAGAACACTAGGTGCCTTTTCAGCTGTGATATACCTAGAGTGAAAATTTGGGGTCCACCATTTTGAAATCCAAAATGGCTGCTTTCGCCTGACCAAATTTTAGGCAACCCTTTCATTTTTGATACCCCAATGAATAACTCTGCCAAGTTTCAGAATGTTATCACAATTTGAAGGATTGGTTCGCTTAATTAACAGGCCTTCTAAAGGTGTAGACACCTCATTTATGTTAATAGGGAGATTTTCGATTGCACGACGACGGTAGGGCGTAGAACGTAATGACGTCACTAAAAGTCATCTGCGCATGCGAGAATGTTAAAATCACCTCGTCGAGTAGATTCTGGAACGCAATTTGGACAAATCTACATAGTAGAATCATTTTCATGAGATCCGTGACTAATTTTAGGATACTTTTTTTCTCGATGGATTTGGCAAGATGGACCAATTTAGATAAAATATAGCTCCTATATACCTCCCATATATATTGGGGGAAAGTCGCGTTTGGGGGCGTTTTTCAAAATGGCCGCCTGTTGATTTGGACGCTTGTATCTCGATAACCACTGGTCAGAGAGACTTGATTTTGGTCTCAAATTGTTCACAATATGCATGTTCCTATTTGTTATAATACAACTTTTTATCAACAAATGGTGGGAAATGCAGTTTTTGAAAGTTTGACCTTGTAATGTCATATCTCGGTAACTACTGGTCAGAGAGATTCACAATTGATATGCAAGTTGTTCAGGAGATTCATGTTTATATTCGTCCTAATGAAAAAAATATTCAAATAATGACCGGAAACGATACATTCTGACCTTTGACCTATTTTAGGTTCATTCCATGTCAAATCAACCAGATTAAAAAAGAAATTCCTGTATGACCGTCTCAGATTTTGATGAAACTTATGGCGTAACGCGAACACTCTATAGGCATTTTTCGTTTTGACTACGCGGCCAGTCTACTACGAACTAATGGAGCGTGACGGCAACG
>NW_022722101.1:0-1709 GCF_011630105.1 Anneissia japonica | reverse complement strand
GCTTCTGTTGTTTACTGCTGCTTTAACTGCTGACCATCAGCATCAGAAATTAACTAGTAAAAAATCGGCATCTAAAGCATTTACATAACATTTCCTCAGCTATGTAATAATAATCATTATTGAATATACACTTTTGTATCATTGGCACTTGTGGAGTTCCGTTGCATTCAAAATATAAATTACATAAAAATGTGCATTAAAATACAGAGATTGCATTAAAAACCAAATACACTAAAATACAATAAATATGCAGCAAAACAGTAAATTGTAAAATATTAAAATACAGCAATCCCAGTAAAGGTGCACTCTTCACATATAATAATATGTAATACTAATAGGAAAACACATTTTTATATATGTACATTCTTTGGATTAGGTTAACTGGTTTCCAAGACAACTGGAAGAAGTTGGAGAAATGGTTCAGCAACTTTGGCTTGCTCCAAGTAGTAGATGCCAGCGTTGATAGAGATGCTGCCCTCAAAACGGTTGAAGACCTTATGTTGGACACGAAAGATAAGGTAATCTAATAATTGGTTTGTCTATTTCAAAAAATATCAGATAATAATTATAATACTGAATCTAAAATTCAAAGTGAGAACCAATACTTTGAATCTTGAAGGCAGAAAACAGTCATGGGCAGATAATTATTCTGGTTATTGTGTTATCTGCAAAAGTAAGACAATAGAATCAGTCGATCATCTCATCTTTGATTGTGAAAGTTTATCCACCATAAGAAATATATGCTTTAGCAACCTAAAAAATGATTTATGTAATATTATTGAATATTTTTTGGATATTTTGGTGAAAGGTTCACAGGAATTTAAACATCATCTACTTCTAGACAATATTTATAATATGTATAAAGATTTAGAAATTTGTATGTTTTTCATTAAACATTGTAAATCTTTTTTATTTAAGGCTATTGCTCATAGAAATAAATTAATGAAATAAATTACCCCCCCCCCCATTTAATTTTTAATACTCAGTATTAACTTTGTATTTTGATTTATATTGTTTTTCTATCTTTCTTATATTGTATTTTCTGGGTCTGTTGTAAAGGAGAGTACCAATGAATCGTATTGTATCGTATTGAGTTATTTATGTAGACTTACAACACCAAGTCTATTTTAAATTGCTCATAACATTATTATCCTGTTCATTGGATTCTAACTGACAAACATACACAATGAGCAATGACCCGCCATGTCACAGGGTTGTTTTTTTAACACCATAAACAATAATATGTCATCAGAATAAATCAAAATATATTTTTGCAACATATACACAAATGTTTCTAAAACTTTAATTTGTCTGGTTTAATTATTACTGATATCTTATTTAAAAACCAAGAAAGTTATTATTGAATTTATATATATTCATTGATAATATGCAGATGTTTATGTATCCTTTCCTCCACCTTAAAGATTCAAGCAGCCAAAGATAAGATGGAGAAGGCGATTGAGGATGCCACTAAGGCTGCTCTCCAACCCCTTGACCAGTCATCCACGCTACATACGACAACCAGCGGCCCCGACTCTGCTGTAGCTCAACCCTCCGAGCTGGTAATTTTTATAACTTCATATATTTTTGGAGAAAAAACACCCTGTGTGCTTACTGAGCCCTGTATTGTGCTTTTGTTTATTTAGTCTATTTCGTGAATACTTACCTGGATAACCGACTAATTGCCATTGTTCCCAAAACGGAACACC
>NW_022722100.1:0-748 GCF_011630105.1 Anneissia japonica | reverse complement strand
TTAGAATTTAGCGAAAATTTCTGTTGTTTGTTACATTTAATGAACGATGTTTGGGTGAATCCAGAAATTTGCTGAGAGGGGATGGCTAACAGGGGCCCTAACCAAGTCCGTCGACGCGATAGATCATGATATTTTACTTTTCACCTTTTCCCATTATGGTGTCAGATTTCCCGACGGTGGGGGGGGGGGGAAGATTTGGAGTAATATCGAAATTAAAATATATTTAGATAATACAAATTCTCTTTAATGAGAAAATTAAGTTAAAATTGCAAGAAAACGAAAAGTCATTTTAATATTTACAGAGGTGGATCCAGCAGTATGATAAATGATAAACGAAAGTTTTATTCGGATCAGTTGACCCGTTTTTGAAATATCTGGTCTGGGAGTTTTCTTTTAAATGGTCCTCATATTCACACCCAGCACATCAAAGAGCCCGGCAATTAATTTTACGCTGGGGCCCTTTCTCACCTCTAGCTATACGCCACTGTCAAACATCTTTATTTTCTCGCATCATTTTTTGGAGCTGTAATTTTCGATTATTTTCTTCTAAACGCTCCGAGATTTCACTACTTAAATGTGTTTTTCTTTTTTATTTTTATCTTTTTATTTTTCTCGCAAAGCCGATGCTTGTGTGATTGTGAGTTTCTATCAGGTCCAATGCGGCCTGAGGCGGTCGGCAAGCCTGCTCATGACTGACGCTGCGCGTACGTCTTGAACTATGTTGGTGGACCTTTCCTATCATTCGACA
>NW_022722099.1:0-985 GCF_011630105.1 Anneissia japonica | reverse complement strand
TTTATTAACTAAAACAATCTATAAAAACACTTGGCTATTGATGAAATCAAACAAGATAAAATATTACAAGTACAGTTCAGGTAATAATCCGAATGAAAACAATGTGATAAGTGTATAGCAATAGGAATACTGATCTAAGTTCTTGGTACCATAAAGAAATAAAATATAAAAGATTATACAAATTCAATATTGCGGTTTAAATACAAACAGTAGAGACAATTACTTGGCCAAAACCATTTTCAATGTGTGGTAAAAAAAATAAAATAAAACCACAGAAAGGCAGCTGCAGTGTGCGCATAGCATAGGATTTATTAGATACTTAATTAATGGACGAATTCATTTTTATTATGTGGTACCCACGGTTATTGACGGCTGGTTTAATTCAGATTAAAGTTTTTTTTTTCTTCTGAGGTCAAGATTATGCTAAATTATGCTAAATTTTTCTAAAATAATGCAAGCACATATATTAGATGCTAAATGGGTCTAAATCTGCGTTCCGCAAACTGTTTACTTCACGGCCTATTTACGATTTCAGGCTACAAGCCGCAGCCCAGCAGCCCAACCGCGCCACGGACCAACATAACAAATCCTGGTAAGAATTTTGATCATGAAGCCTCAATGTATATACAATATTTTGACATTCTCTCAGTGATATAATTTCATTGTATACAAATTAAATATTATTTTATTAAATACTTCCAACAACTTTTACACACACTCTGTTACTCTGCAACTTTGAAAAACTACTGACGCATTCGCTGTAACAATGAAGCGGCTTTATTAAAAACTATTTTCTTCCTGATGAAACGTCTCTTTGTTATTTTTTTTTTAAATTTCCAGACGGCTTCGCGGCCCCCAAAAATGTTTCGCGGCCCAAATTTGGGCCGCGGACCATAGTTTGCGGAACGTCGATCTAAATTATGCCAAAAAGCATAAGTATGCTTGGTCTGGGAGTACGCGAACAGTGTCTTGACGTTGCCGTCAC
>NW_022722098.1:600-1600 GCF_011630105.1 Anneissia japonica | reverse complement strand
CGTGAGGGTTTAAGTACGGCGGATCACCTAACTCGTCCTCAGTGACGAGTTCAAATCTAGTCTTTCTTTAAAACGTTGATGAGCTTATATCATCTTAACCATTCGTCATTTCTAAAACATATTAGGTGAGCATAAGCTTCAGGTCAAGGTTGAATGTTATGTACCTTATTTTTCCGTTTGCGCTTTTTAGCGTGCACGTACGCGTGCGTCAACATTTATATATGCATAAAACAATGAATTTTTATTCAGTTATAGCTCGTTAGGATGAAAGGTGACCCCCAATTTTTATTACATAATCTGAAAGCAGAAGAGTTGTAGATACGATTTTTTACTTCATAATGGCTGATCGGACATTGTGACGTCATCATATTGCCATTTGAATTAAAAACTGAATTTTTATTTATGATGCCATTATGTTTATACTCGTTTGAACGTATCTCGCTTATTCTTGATTGATTGTCTCCCACCTGTGAGTATGTTATAGCTAAATCAATTCTCTTTCGGACGCGTCCCTTTATTTTTTATTTTGATGACGTCATCATGTTAAAAAAGGATGCTTTTTTTGGAGCCTTTTCATCTTTCTTTCTTGAAAGATGTATACACATTGAAAATCGAGGGCGGCAGACTGTATTTCGACACTATCAGACTAATATATATAGGTTATGTGAAGGGAAAGTTCGTGTGGCATTACCAACTAACAGGCGGTTTTAAATACACTTGACAATGTTTAATTTCGTGCTGTTACCGTGCACACGGGCGTCAAGACGTACGTGTACACATGCATAAATTTTTTTAAATGCTGAAAATTATTATTTTTAAAAAAACTAATTACAGTATATTTTAGCATATTATGACACTTTTTAATCAGCACTGCGTGATCTTAATGAGGGTCAAAGTGCGGCGGATCACCTAACTCGTCCTCAGTGACGAGTTCAAATCTAGTTTTTATTCTACCTTTCCTTCCATTTCTGTTCGCACGATATCTCAAAATTGCCACGAG
>NW_022722098.1:0-584 GCF_011630105.1 Anneissia japonica | reverse complement strand
CGAACATTTGTCTTCGCCTGGAATAGTCATGGTAAGCTTTTCAACGCGCTCAGTCCTGCGTGACGTCATCTACGTGCAATTTTGCGTTTTTACATTATCGATCATATCAGCCTAACCAATTGCCATTTCGAAATCGTATTTAGTGAGCATTAACTTTGGGTTAATGTTGAATGTACTATACCCTAATTTGACGCTTGCGCTTCATTACGCGCGTGTAGGCGTGCGTAAAAATTTTTAAAATGCTCAAAATCACTTTTTAACTAAATTACAGTACGTTTCAGGCCATTTTGAGCATTTCGAAATTTTTGAAAATTTACCACTACGCGTGCGCATTTTTACTCGCGCAGCACGTACGGAAGCTAGACATCATGTTTTTCCACATAATTTGGGTTCCTGACATTGTTTCCACAAATTTCCATCCTTTTTGGTCATTTTATGGCCAATAGCAATGTCATATGTGCGCATCAAATATAGGTATCTTTGCGCGGATTTGTGCCGATATACAGTGAAAATATGCTTAAATCAGACCTATTTTTAATCAGTTATAGCTCCTAAGGATGAAAGGTGACCCCCAATTTTTATTA
>NW_022722097.1:9518-15835 GCF_011630105.1 Anneissia japonica | reverse complement strand
CCCCCCCCCCACCAATTCAAGACTTTTTAGATGTTGACTAGTGTATAGATGGCACAAACTCAACAGCTAATTTTGAATATATTGCAATTTATTGAACAAATGAAAATACAAAGTTGAATATCAAAATTCGAAGAGAGAAAACTAAGTGATGTTTATCCTATGAAAATGGGAAACCAACTGACCTATCAGTAGGGTTTTTTTTATAAATTGGAATCAAAGGGGAGTGAAAGGTACAGGTCAAGTTAAACTGTGCATACCAATGCCATGACCAAAACACATCAGTTGTCACTGGTATTTAGCAAGGCTAATAAATTGGGCCTATGTAACTGTACCAAGGTTATTACCATTATAGTTTAGAAATACTGAGAATTCATATAGGATAAAAAAAAAAATACAGGAAATAAAGTTCAGTACTGTACTTCAATGCTGGTAATTTATAAATTTAAACATTACAAATAAAAGTCCAATATTAATAGATGCTACAATAGCCCCCTTCTAGTGAGAAGGTAATAGAAAAAATATATAAATTCGAACGACAGTCACAAAACGTTTAGGAAAATGTACATGGCGTCCTGAGCGTGTTGTTCTAATGTTTGGTTGTGTTTCAGAAGCTGTACTACAAGATGGAGTTTGTGTGGGCATTGATTGTTCCGGGATAATATCCAAATGAGCACATTTTAAGCGATCAATAGATACATTGTCTTGTCGAGTTCCGAGAAATGTTTCGGTGTTCGCGAAATAACCTTGAATGGACCATCGTATGGATGCTCTAAGGGTTTGCGTACAAAACATGAGTGCATGTGTCCAGATCGTTTGGTATGTATGTTTTGCGCGTTTGAGTACGTGAAATTGGCGGTTTTATATCCTGAATCGTACGTCTCAAACGATCAATGTACTGTAGTGTGTAGTGTGTAGGGTCTAAAGTAGCTTGGTTTGTATTAGTGAAAAATTCTCCCAGTAAACAAAGAGTAGTACCGTATATAGTCGTTCTGCAACACTGTGGCCGAAATCAGATTTTTCAGCTGTATGCATTCCTAGCAAAACGAGTAGTAATTGTTCACACGAATGTGCAGGGTCATTTGTGGCTTTTAATGAAGCTTTTAATTGACAATGAAAACGTTCAACTAAGCCATTAGACATCGGGTTGTTTGAAGTTGTGCGAATGCGATTAGATCCTAAACATTTCGATAATGAAGTAAATAAAACACTTTCAAATTGACGCCCATGGTCAGTAGTAACAATCTCTGGTGAACCAAATCTTGAAATCCAGTTTGTGACGAAAGCTTTAGCCACTGTTTCTGCGGAGATGTCAGACAAGGGTATGGCTTCTGGCCATCTTGTGAATCTATCAATGCAAGTTAAAAGATAGGTATATCCAGAAGATGGCGGCAACTATATCAATATGCACATGAGAAAGACGTTCTGTGGGAACCTTAAAGGTTGAAAGAGGTGACCTTGTATGTCGGTGTAATTTGGAGCGTTGACATTCAATACATGATTTGGCCCACTTTCTAATATCGTGATTTATATTAGGCCAAACGTACCGTTGCGAGATTAACTTTACTGTAGCGTTAGAGAATAAAATATATTTCGACGGAAGTTCAAAGAAATAAATGGTCGTGGCTTACCAGTCGATATGTCGCAAGCGATTAAAATGTCTGCTGTTGGCACTGGTAAAATCCTGCCATACAAGTGAGGTTGATGTTGGATCATGGCGAATATTATGTAATTCATTAGAATTTTTCTGTGATTGAGCGATAAGTTTGAAATCGATAATGTTCGATAGTGGGGAAAGACTTGAGATTCGTGAGAGTGCATCTGCAACTGGGTTGTTAACTCCCTTAACGTGACGAATCGGCAGTGAATTGCGATATGTAGTCTAGGTGTCGTATTACCCGAGGTGGGTGATTGGTAGCAGATTTGCAGAATGCGTATGTTAGAGGTTTGTGGTCCGTGAGGACAAAGAATTGTTGACTTTCAAGAAAATGGCGAAAATGCTTAACAGCTAAGTAAACTGCAAGAAGCTCGCGTCCAAAAGCACTGTATTTAGTCTCTGATGGTTGAAGTCTTTTGGAAAAGAAAGCGAGTGGTTGCCATTCATCGTCGTTGTATTGCTGTAGAACAGAACCCACTGCGACGTCCGATGCATCCGTCATGATGCAAAGTTGTCCCCCAGGCTTCGGATGTGTAAGCAGTGTTGCGGCAAGTGCGTTCTTAATGTCAATGAAGGCTTGTTGTGTACTATCGGTCCAAGTTATGAGTTGGTGGGATTTCTTTGTTTTGCCCTTGGTGCCTAACATATCAGTGAGTGGCTGGACGATTTTTGAGCAGTTTGGAATGAAACGGCGATAGAAATTAATTAAACCAAGGAATTCTCGCAGTTTAGTGAGGGAACATGGTTGAGGAAAGTTCTTGATAACTGTCACTTTTTCGTCAAGTGGTTGAATTCTGCGTGCGGAAACTTGATGTCCAAGAAATGTCAGCGAATCAACACCAAAAATAGACTTATTAGGATTGATGACAACACCATAGTGCTGTAGTCGAGTAAAAAGTTGATGGAGATGGTGCTCGTGTTCATCGGGATTGGAGCTTGCAACTAGTATATCATCGATGTACGCGTATACAAAGTCAAGACTGTGTGTTACTTCGTCGATGAAGCGTTGGAAAGTCTGTGCTGCGTTGACGAGTCCAAATGGCATTTTTAGAAATTCGTATAGGCCGAAAGGTGTGGCGATTGCAGTTTTGCAGATATCTTCTTCTGCCATCGGTATCTGGTGATATGCTCGTACCAAGTCGAGTTTAGAGAATATGGTTGCACCGTGAAGATTTGATGTGAAATCCTGGATATGTGGAACGGGATATTGGTCAGGAACTGTCACCTTGTTGAGTGCCCGATAGTCGCCGCAGGGTCGCCAATCGCCAGGTTGCTTCTTGGCTACCATGTGTAGTGGTGACACCCAGTTGCTGCTAGATGGTCTGATAATGCCGAGATCGAACATGTGCTGGAATACGTCCTTTGCAATGGCCAGACGATCAGGCGATAGTCTGCGAGGGCGAGCTGCTGTAGGTGGTCCAGTAGTAATGATGTGTTGTCTAACATTGTGTTTGATGGGCGCATCTTTGTGTGTTGGTTTGGTGATGTCTGGAAATTCGGCAAGAATGTTGTAGAACCTTGATGGTGGTAGAGGGGTGTAGATGGGGCTGATTGCCGAAACAGAAGATGCGATACCGCTAATTGTAAGAGAAGTTGTTTGGTCTATGAGTCGTTGATTGCGCACGTCTGGAAGAAGTCCAAAATGACTCATGAAGTCCGCTCCGATGATGGCATGTGCAACATCTGCGATGATAAAAACCCATGGGAGCGAACGACGAAGGCCAATGTCAATGTTGAGAAATCTCCGTCCGTAGGTGTGAATGGTTGTGGCATTCGCGGCCTGGAGATTAAATTGAGGTGGCTGTTTACGGTCTGCTGGATTAGGGGGAATTACACTAACCTCGGCGCTCGTGTCTATCAAGAAACGCTGTTTTGTGTGAAAATCCGTCACAAAAAACAGGCGACTTTTTGTTGATTAGCCAGGAAATACTGTCGCCTCTATTGTCCGCTGGCTTTGGAGTTTTCCTGCGGTGATGTGGCGCACGTGCTTGGTACAGTGCACTTCCTGGCGTTGACACCGAATTTGTTATGGTACCAGCAGTATCCGGTGTGTGGCGAGTGTGCACGGTGTCGGGGTGCTGACGGGGATCGATTGTGTCGACGACGACGACGACCACAGCTGGTGTGTTGGCGTCGGCCGCGACTTTCACTTCTGCTTCGGATAGTTGTTTCAATTGCCTCCAATTTACACGTTAGTTGTTCATCAACACGTCGCTAAATTTAAATTAGAAAGCGCAACACGTTCCTACTGTATTAGAGATTGTCGAATTTTAAGATTTCACTCCTCTACATAAGTGGGCGTTCCAATGACCATAGACGAAAAGAAAGCTTCTTATTTATTTATTTATTTACTTTGTGAACATACGCCTTTAGATCGACGGCACTCAAGGATGGTGCGTTCAACTTAAATACAATATAATGAATCACTTAATTACAGTACAATAAATGCAAATAAAACCTAATTGACACAAACTTAAAAATAATTAAAATTAAACTGAGGAATAGGGAAGTGAACTTAAAATTTAAACAATAAAACAGTACAATAATATTTAAAAAAAAAATTGTGTACACATACACAAATATATCCCTCCCTACTCAATCAATCCTTTTTTTTCAAATTTGACCCACACAGACCAGAATAAAACAAACAATTTCATATAAAAAAATAAAAATGAAATAAAATTCAAAAATGCATAGATGCAGTGAAACAAGGTAAACAATTCAAAAACAAAGCAACATAATAAATTTCTATTAAACTAAGAAAGACTTGATTAATTAATCAATTGTCTTTAATAGTGAAACGGACATGAAAATCGGGTCTGGCGTTCATGAATGGGAGCTGTTTTTGTGAAAACCGATCCCATTTTAGGTTGCTTTAGGTAACGAGCCAACCTTAATACCCTGACGGTTTCCAATACGCTCGCAGTAAAAAAAAAGTATTCCGATAAAGCAATTATTAGAAATTATAAATAAAATAACATTATTTCTAAATGAATTGTGGACACTGTACACAAACGGCCAACAAAATCGGTGGAATATTAACTGATTTGGCTTAAAAACACGTTCAAAATGGTTAGTTATCATACGATTTCGAGCTGTTTGGCCTGGTTTTTACGAGATTTTTAAGACCAAAAAAAAATTTGTAATATTTCCACTCGCTTCTCGCCACATCGACTCGACTTCATGGTAGAGAAACGAAGAACTTTTGCGTTTGTGTTTCTCCTAAAAGTTCAGCGGATGTTCAGTTAGGGTTAGATGATTGAGGGGATAATCTAGAGCGAACTTTAGACTGATGGGAGCTATTTTTTAGATAAAACAACAAAGACATATTGTAATAATAATAATTATAATATATTATTATTATTATTATAGTTATTATTATTATTATTATTATTATTATTATTATTATTATTATTATATTATTATTATTATTATTATTATTATTATTATTATTATTATTATTATAAACCACACTTGTTTGGTGTCTCTTTGAAAAGGTAATTGAATGTACTATTTTTTAATCGTCTTGGATTTATACCTACCTACAGCAGGTTATTTTATATTTAAGAAAAGTCGTTAGACTAGAATATCCATGCCCATGACATGGACGCCTTTTTTATATTAACGCACTGGGCCCGAACGTTACAGTATGGGGGTATTGACAAACTGCGAGTCAGCGAGGCATGCAATTCCACTCGTGACTATGTTGAAAACTACACATATTTCAACGTAATAGGAAATCACAAACATTGTTAAGAGTTGGGTCATTCCATGCCAAACACACAAATGCATTACACCATGAACATGGGTCATAGATTTTTTTTTTAATTTTTTGCCACACTGACTCAGTGATATAGATATATATGTGAACTGAAAACCTGAAATTTTTAGACTCTCCAATTCGTTCACTTTCCTGTAGCGGCAGTTTGAAGTTAAGGGGGCGTGGCCCAAAATAAATATGAATATAATACGAATTCTAGGAAGTTTCTATTCGTGAATTGAACATGAATATATTCATGAAACAGAATAGAAAGTTTCCAGGAAATAATTTACCATATATTGGCCACAAAAAATGATGTATGTGATGTCCCAATTGCCATGTGCTATGACTTACTAATAATAAACGCCGTCACCCACAATACAAATTTGATGAGGTTATTATTACCCAGGTTGAAGTTGCACATTAAGAATTAAACCAGAAATAACTTTAGATAAATGAATTTGAAATTCATAGAAAATTTAATGGGTCTATGACATAGATTTAGAAAATTAAAGCAAAATATTTATATAAAAGTAGGGTATTATTGTTGACGATGTGTTAAAACATGTTTTTAGGGAATTGTGAATCAGCAGTGAAAGGTTAAATGGGTTGTATGATGATATTAGCATACGAAAATCAAAGTCAATTTGAGGCACACCCCCTTTACGTCGAATTGCCGCTACGGGAAAACGAAAAGGGAATTTTTAGTCTCAAAACTTCAGGTTTTTCTATTCACAAGACCGGAGGGTGCAAAAAATTAAAAATCTATGACCTGTATATAATGTTGTAATGCATTTGTTGAGAGGCCACGCCCCCTTAACCTTAAACTGCCGCTACAGGAAAACAAATGAATTGGCAAGTCTCAAAATTTCAGGTTTTCAGTTCACATATATATCTATATCA
>NW_022722097.1:0-9512 GCF_011630105.1 Anneissia japonica | reverse complement strand
TTGGCATAGAATGACTCAACTCTTAAAAACTTTCGTGATTTCCGATTATGTTATTGTGTAGTTTTCAACATAGTATCTAACCATGAAAGAGCTGAGTACCAAACCTGAAATTTGGTTTATAGGTAGATCTAATATATCTGATTAACTGGGGTAAATTTAAGAAAAGATTTTAACTTTCCACAAGACGATCCGTTGTTGAATATATGCCATTCAATTTTAATTGATTTGATCAGCCTGCGCTTGCATGTGGCTAGAGACAACTACACTTAGATAATACATCTGTAATATGAGGGGTATATGCCCATTCAAATGGACGCAGGGTGACCTTGAAAATCACCAAAAAATTGCATTGTTAAACAAAGCGGCTACTTTGAGTGCAAATAACTTCAAAAGGGAAGGGATAACTGTTAATCTAAGATATTTGTGAAATATGGCAAAACATATGTTAGAATACCAAGTTTGACCCTGATAGCTATTACCAATCTCGAGTTACAAGCTTCCAAAGTTGAGGTAAATTGCGTTTGCACATCTTGAAGAACCACGCCCCTTTTTTTGAGTAGTAATATCTCGGAAACCATATATCCTATAAGGCTAATTTTTTTTGTTGGTTTAGCATATAGTGGATCATTTTTATGGAGTTTCATGAAAATCTGAGACAGTCATACAGGATTTTTTTTTAAATCAGTTTGATTTGACATGGAATGACCCTACAATAGGGCAACTGTCAGAATGTACCGTTTCCGGTCACTATTCGAATATTTTTTTCATTAAGACGAATATAAACATGAATCTCCTGAACACTTTGCAATCAATTGTGAGTCTCTGTGACCAGTAGTTACCGAGATATGACAATACAAAGTCAAAGGTCAAAGTTGCGAAAATTTTCTGCCATTTTTTGATAAAAAATTGTATTACAATAAATAGGAACATGCATATTGTGAACAATTTGAGACAAAAATCAAGTCTCTCTGACCAGTGGTTATCGAGATACAAGCGTCCAAATCAACAGGCGGCCATTTTGAAAATCGCCCCCAAACGGGACTTTCCCCCAATATCTGGGAAGTATATATGAGCTATATTTTATCTAAATCGTTCCATCTTGCCAAATCCATAGAGAAAAAAGGTATCCCAAAATTAGACACGGATCTCATGAAAATGACTCTACTATCGCTTGATGCTTCGCCGGCTCATATCAATTGCAGCACGAAATAGGTACATGTAAAAAGAATAGACTGGGCGATACCATTTTCTCGAAGGTTATTTGAACTTTGGACAAAAAAATTTGCACCAAAAGCATTCATGATCGACTACGTTTATGGTTGCTGCCCTCTACAGTATTATCAATGTCAGTTTCAGTTCTTAGAGATGGGTAATTACCGTATGCTCCGAGACACTGCATAATCCATTGAGTGGAGCGAAAGCTCGTGAAAAAAGTCATCATGAAAGTTCTAAAACGTGATTCGTTATATTTGTTTCTCAATCATTGGCTTGTTTTTTCTTGAAATTCATAGTTTAGTAGTAAAGATGAGACTTTTTTTAAATTTTGTTAATAATTCTAGTGATGAGCACGTTATAATAATGGGAGCCCAAACTTAAATGTAGCGAATAAAAGCCACGGAATTGTTCGTTTTAAGGGCCCTCGGATGGCCATTTTTCGAAATGGTCTTCTTTTGAAGATTTCATTTTCCTAAACTAAATAAAGAGTTGTTGGTGCTCTATAATATGAACAAAGTATGACTACTGTACTGAAGACATTTTCAACCATGGTATGAGAAATTTGTTATCCGACGGCCCATTGGTCCGAAGGGTCTTTAGTCCAAGGGCCCGTTAGTCCGAAGGGTCTTTGGTCCGAAGTTCCTAATTTTAGTTGGTGAGTACGTTTGGTCCGAAGGGCCGTTGGTCCGAAGGATCTTTGGTCCGAAGGCCCGTTGGTCCGAATGGTTCCTAATTTTAGTGACCTGGTTTTCCAAAAATAACTGTTATGACTTATTGAAACCGTTTGTTATGTCAGCTGGGATCTTTGGTCGCCTTCTAATTTAGGGACGTTCTTGACCACAGAATGCATGGCAGTCGCCATCGCGGTACCTCTACCGTTTACGAAACCATATTAAGATGGATCAAAGTTAACGTCGAAACATAGATCAAGTAGGCACAACTCAAATAGTTTAGATAGAGTATTGGATACAATAATAGGTCAATAATGTTAGGTCAAGAATGTTCTTTTTGGAAATGGGGATTAGAGTGCCCTCACAAAACGTTTTTGGAATGACCCCCATACTTAACGCAGATATTCAATAGGTTTGCAATTATAAGTGGTAAGTTGGAGTCTACACCGGTACCTAAATACCATCAGGTCCTGGGGCGGAGTTATTATTTAAATTATTGATATATTTTATAACATTATGACGTGTAAAATAGACTGAACTGAATAGAATCTCTTTCACGCTGTTATACTTTTTATCGACAAAGACCTCGGCTTCCGTAATTAGATTAGACGTCGCATTACTTTTATCAACCTTAGTTGTGAGTTTTAGAGTTGCTAATGGACTTATGATATTTGGTATTAATATTTTTCGAGTCTTTGATACTTTTCCAAAATTTCCTTTGGTTTTTAATCCTGTGTAATCTATTTAAAGCATTAAATTTCTGAGATTCAACTTGTTTTTTTGGCATTTCTACAGAAATTTCTGTAAACCTTTTGGCATACAGTACTTGTAACTTGTAGCAGCTGTAAATATATATCCAGAACGTGGTTTCTCACATTGACACCATATACGATACCAAAAACGTTGCCTATCTCTAGCAATTGTACAGTTATTATTCCACTATTATTTAATTTTAGTCTGTAGTGGAGCCCGGATGTGGAACACATTTGGGTCGGGTGTTATCATGTCGTGAGTTAAACTTTCAACTGTTCTAAGGTTCTTCTAGGCGTACTAATTTACTTTTCTTTTCCAATTTGACCAATAAACCAGAATTTGTTGTCACTTCGTATAAACCAATCTTGTCAATATTGACCCTGAACCGTGAGGATTTCTTTTTCTTCGTTTTCCTGCACTTTCATAGGATTCTAATTCATTGATTAACATATTTAAACAATATTGGGAACATATAAAACTATTGTTGTTTTAATTAAATTTTTGCTGATTTTCATATTACTGTATAAACGAATTGTATTTGCATTGCAAATAATTGCTATAAATGAGATTTAATACTACTGTAACAAATTATGACAATACAAATAAAATTATAAAGAATTGTATGTCATCGTTATATGAAAACATGCCAGAAACCCCTATTAATGGTACAATTTACTTTTTTGGTTAGTGTCACCTGACCAAAGGGGAACCTCTAATCAGGGGACACCCCTATTAAGAGGACACTTTTTTTGGTCCCGAGGTGTCCCCTTAATAGGTGTTAAGTCAGTCAGTAACTGTATACCAACTGCTATAGACCAAAATCAAATCACTAAAACTATAGAGAAAATAGGTCTTATGTTATGCATCAAAAGTATTTATTAGGACTTCCAGTCATTTTTAAACACAAATATCAAATTTGGACAAACATCAACAGTGGTTGTCAAGATACTGAATAGAACCCTGGGGCTAACACCATATAGAGCCTATAAGAAATGCCTTGTAATGTGGGTCAAAGGCCAGTAACAGCATTTTTGGTAATTTTAACCGAACAGTGTAATAAAGTAAATAGAAATATGTGTCTACTGAATAATTGGCGATCGATCTGTACAGCCAACATTTACAGAAATAGGCATACGCATTGAAACGCGTCAAAGGTCAGAAACGGCATACCGATCATTTGTTAGAAAAATGTTTATTAGATCAAATAGAAACATGAATTTTCCAAACAAATAGACACCACAATTAACTCTCTATCACGAGTGGTTGTGGAGATATAAAGACCCTAAGGCTATGACACTGAAACATGAAAGATTAGAAACGGCATTTCCGGTCAATTTTTGAAAAAAAAAATCTATTAGAGCAAATAGAATCATGAATGTTCCGAACAAATTCGCACTAAAATTAACTTTCATCACCAGAGGTTGCGGAGATAATAAGGACTCAATGGCTATGTTATTAAAATATGTAAAAGTTCAGAAGCGACATTTCCGGTCACTTGTCAGCAAATTGTTTATTAGACCAAATAGAAACACTCTCTACCACCATTGTTTGTGAAGGACACTATGAGAGATATGTTTTTATTTTTTTATTTGGCTCTCACTTTTTAAACCATGGCACACAAAAAGTGGTGCGTGAATGAAACAAGTTGAGAAAAATACAAAATTAATTAAAAACACACACACACAAAACGATCTAATGAGAAGAGAAATGCAAGGTAACTTAATTACAACATAAATAATAAATAATAATAATATCAATAGCAACAACAATAATAATGAAATCAACTTTTAATGACTTCTAAATCTTTGTTTGTGGAGATATAAGGACCCTATGAGAGATGTTTTTTCTTTTATTTGGCTCTCACTTTTTAAACGGTGGCACACAAAAAGTGGTGCGTCCATGAAACAAGTTGAGAAAAAATACAAACTTAATTTAAAAAACGGTCTAATGAGAAGAGAAATTACTTAATTACAACAATATAAAAAATAAATAATAATAATAATAATATCAATAGCAACAACAATAATAATGAAATCAACTTTTAATGACTTCTAAATCTTTTCAAGTGCTTGTATTTTAATCGTGTAATCATGTTTGTCATTGCAGTCTTAAAGTTTTATCAATGAAATGACAAGATTAATGATAATAATAATAATAGTATTAATAATAATAATAATACCGTACCATAATATTAATAATTAATAATAATAATTGCTTGATTGCAAAGATGTGTATAAGAGACAGTCTATGTAGTTAACAACACTATTTAAGTTGTGTACTAGTGCTCACATGATGCTTGTAAATGTAGCAGGGGTATTTAGTAGGCCAAGCGGCATTACTTTGAACTGAAACAGTCCATCGGGCGTTATAAATGCTGTTAACTGTTTCGATTGTTCATCCATCGGTATTTGCCAAAATCCCTTTGTGAGATTAATTTCGGAAAAGCAATTAGCTTTAGAGACTTTTAAGAACAATTCCTCTATATCAGGAATTGGTTCCGCATCAAAAACCGTTACCTTGTTTAGTGTTCGAAAGTCAACGCAAAAACCTGTTTGATCCGTCTGGTTTTTTAGCCAAAACAATTGGAGATTCAAAAGGACTATTTGATTCTTCAATTACATCCATCTCTAACATAGATATAACTTCTTTTCTGACGGAGTCTCTTAGAGCATAAGTAATTGGGTAGTGCTTACCTTGGGTAACTTTTTAACTGTCAACTCAATTTTATGCTCACCTAGATTTGTTCGTTCAGGTACGTCAGTTAGAATACATTCAAACTCACCAATTAGGTGTTTGACATCATCTTTGTGTCTCTCTGTCAAATTTTCTGCAATATTCACATCTTTGACGAATTCTTTTCTTCCTAATGGAAATGACTGTAACAACGAAGAATTCGACATTTCGACTTCAAAATTATGTACATCGTACTCATCTTCATCAGGTTCAATTACCGCTGAACATACTGGTGTTGACTCTGGAAATATTTTCTCTCTTTCATAGTATTTCTTCAGTAAATTGATATGGAACGTTTTATCATTTCCCTTCATCTTAATTTTATAATCAACATCTTTAACCTTGGCGACTACAGGGTAAGGACCTTTCCATTTTTGGAGCAATTTGTTACTGCCCGTTGGGAGTAATAGGAGTACCTTATCCCCTATTTCAAACTCTCTTACCCTTGCCTTCAGAACGTAAAACGTCTTATATCTACCTGCTGATTTCTTTAACTCAGTATGAACTGCTTCACATGTTTCTTCTAGTCTATGTCTAAGATCTAAGAATAGCTACTGGACCTCTCACTTTTCGTCCATACAGCAACTCAAACGGCGAAAATCCCATACTTTCATGAGGTGCCTCCCTTATTGCAAATAACAATGGCTCTACTAGATATCTATCCCAGTCAACGGCTCTCTCCTGGCACATCGTTTTCAACATCTGCTTGATAGTACCATTGTACATTTCTACGAGCCCATTCGCTGATGGATGATAGGGAGTCGTGGTTACTTGTTTAACAGACAGGAGTTCACTTACTTGCCTCCTAACCTCGGAAGTAAACTGAGCCCCTTGGTCAGTGATCATTACACGTGGGACCCCTAGACGTGAGAATACTTTCACAAGTACCTCAGCAACACTTTCCGCTTCAATACTAGGGAGGGGGCACTGCTTCGGGGTACCGAGTGGTATAATCTACAATGGTGAGAATATACCTATTCTTCCGTTCAGTCATGGGATGAATGGGTCCTACAAGATATACTGCTATCCTGTCAAATGGAACATCAATTAATGACATCTTGCCTAAGGGAACTTTTGTAACCTTACCTTTGTGGATGGTTCTTTGGCAAGCATCGCACGACCGACTATATCTCGTGATTTCGGCGTTTATACTTGGCCCAAAGAAATGACGCAATACTTGATCAGTGGTCTTACCGACATCCTGATGTCCACCGAGTAAGCTTTCATGTGCAACTCGCATTACTTGTGATCTTACATCTTCTATAGGTACGACGACTTGGGTGGATTCATTTCCTCCATCGACTTTCGGTGACCTATAATGTCTCATAAGAATGTCATTATCAACCGAGTAATAAGCAAGTCCATACTTACCACTCTCTCTTTCATTTTGAGACTCTGCCAGATCCCATAACCCAGAGAGAGTCAGGGGCGGATACAGGATTTAGCAAAAGGGGGAGGGGGCGCCAAAGTAAAGATGGACGATTAGCCAAGGTACGAAGCACCGAGGGCAGGCAGGGGCGGATCCAGCCTGCCAAAAAAAGGGGGGGCCGCAATCGGCGAGCGAAGCGAGCAGCCTTGGCTGGGGGCCAGAGGCCGCATAGGGCCCCCGGCGGGGTCCAGAGGTAGAGCCCCTGGTTGGGGTCAAAGAGGGCGTGGCCCCTTGAAGCCCAGCACATTTGAGGAACATGAGGTTGTATTGAGTCGATTTTGACTATCTAGCATGGTATTTTTCAGTAACAAATTTTTAAAAAAATAGGTGTGTATTTTTAAAGAAATTTTAAGATACAATATGCAACTATGACATGTGTCATTAAATTAGTAATAATTCATCTACTCACAACTGTGGGTTTTAGTGCCTCTTCCACGAACATCTCAAACATAATCTTTGACAACATGCAAAGGCTCATAAATGTACACCATTTCAAAAGAGAAATTTCACTTGTAGAAAACATGATGATGTTTCTCAGCATCATTGAGCATAAAAATCACAAAATTACCAAAAAGGAAAACTAATATCCAAAATCCGCTACTGTATATTTACATTGAGTAAATTACAAGTGTTTATTTCTCACCAAGTGGATTTATGAATAGCACTCTCCTATGGTGTTTTTTGGTAGGAAAAGAAGACTTAAACACTGTGGGTGTAATTTTTTCTTTGCAAAAAAATAGGGAGGGGGCGTACGATTAATTGCACAAGGGTCATTGAGCATAAAAATCACAAAATTACCAAAAAGGAAAACTAATATCCAAAATCCGCTACTGTATATTAACATTGAGTAAATTACAAGTGTTTATTTCTCACCAAGTGGATTTATGAATAGCACTCTCCTATGGTGTTTTTTGGTAGGAAAAGAAGACTTAAACACTGTGGGTGTAATTTTTTCTTTGCAAAAAAATAGGGAGGGGGCGTACGCCCCTCATTCAATTATCTCAACAACAACAACAAAATTGTTGGGTGATATAAGGGGGGGGGGGCGCGTCGCAGTCTCGTCGTTTTTCTGTTCCATTTTTAAGGTTTTTCAAACTAGGCATCCTAGAGTCCTTAGAAAAATGACCCATCTTACCACATGATCTGCATTTCTTCTTTGAACAGTCCTTGGCTATATGACCTGCTTGATTGCAATTATAGCATCTTCTATCATTACGAGAAAGTGATGACTGTTTGTAAGAATAATTTTGGTTATTAGGCTGATAAGACGATTGTTTATTTATGTTGTTAAAATTAGATTGTTGATTACGATATGACTTGACAGTAGCACTGTCACGGTCATTTAAACAACTAAATGTTCCTCCCCGGGCCTCAAGATAGACATCTGTAGCAGCTGTACCTCTTTCGCTCTTTTAGTAAAAGCGCCAAATCTTTAGGACATCTCTCAATATATTGGGAGCGCAAAATTAAGTCTTTTAACTATACATAAGTTTCTTCAATCCCTTCCAATTCAACCCACCTAAGAAGATAATTGTTTAGCCTAGTCGCGTACTGATGCCCTGTTTCCCCTGGATTTGGTTTACTAGACATAAGTTTAGAGCGAAACCCTTTAACTGTACACTCATATCGCTTAAGTAATGCGCACTTTAACAATCGATAATTTTCAGCGTCTGTATTTGGGAGTATAGAATAAACTTCCAATGCACCATTTAAGTTGGTAGCCCATTCATTTTCTGGCCACTTTTGATTTTTCGCATAACGTTCAAATCTATTAGGAATCGATATCATCATTGCTTTCACAAAATGCAGGTAGTTTCGGAACCTTTGCTTTACCTCTAATCTCCATGTATGATTCATTTAACAATTGACTTGTCTTCAACTTCTTTTTCTCTAACTCCGATCCATGCAATCATACTCCAACTTATATCCATTTCTTTCATCTCATACTCTAACTTAACTTTCATTTCCCTAACCTTTAACTGCATGTCTCCCTCCTGTTCTGTATGCTGCGTATCAGCAATCTCCACTCTATTTAACAAGACACTCTCATCAAACATCTCCTCCTACACCAAGTTATCTATCAGTAAGTTGTTAATTACCTGTTTTCTCATTGCATATTTTACATTTAAATCGAAATATCGAGCCAGTACAATAAGTTCTGGCTTTCTAAGAGAGTTAAACCTCCCAGTCTAACTCCTGGTCAATAAATTAATCAGCATCAAACGATATTTTAAAATATTACGAATTAATTTACTATATAGATATCAATACACATTAACTTTAATGCTGACGGAGAGAAAAAAAACTTGAAACATACTGTAGCATATGAATAATATTTACAACACAATTATCATATATCAAACGGTTGAAAAACTTGAAACTGCCCAATTGAAACGTAGCGATGATGGTATGTCTTGGTTTCCCGGACAAGCCCCCATAAATGTCACGTGCATGAGAAGCATGAATAGGGGAGACTGATAAATCTCAGGAAAAATGTAGAAATGCTATTTCAAAAAGAATATTCGCTAAGACTAAGACTAAGTCTTTGTTTAAGCCCTGTCATGCATTTCAGCTGCCCCTTTTTTGGCTCTTTGGTAGATTAACTTTATGCTTATACTGTGTACTTGATAATTTATTTACATATTTACACATATATTTATGCTGTCTTTTTCTATAATCTATATGATGTTTAAAGCAATATACTATGTATA
>NW_022722096.1:0-4162 GCF_011630105.1 Anneissia japonica | reverse complement strand
AAAATACAAATTCTTAAATCTTTTCATGTTTTTAACTTTTAATTTTCATTTTTTATACGTCTTTTGGAGATATACCTGACAGTGATTTATTTTACTTTTTGGCAATCCTGTCATGTGTATAATTTTTCTCTGTTATTTTTCATATATTCTCGTTTGTCTCTGCAAATTTTAATTTATGACAAAATAAATGAAATGAAATGAAATGTCATATATGAATTTCATCCATATATATCTTGGAAGAATCATCTGGTTATCTCATAGTCAATTTACTTTTTTGGCGACCTGTCATGTTGTGTATAATTTTTCTCTTGTATTTTTCATATTTTCTTGTAAATGTCTCTGTGTATTTTAATGAATGACAAAATAAATAAAATGAAATGAAATGTCATGTATGAATTTCATCCATGTATATCTTGGAAGAATCATCTGGCTATCTCATACTCAATAGTTATGTTTTTTCTTGTGTTTAATGGTCTTACCATTTCTCCTGTGTTCGTGTATTATTCAGGCTATCAAATTCATGAATGCATTCGCAAGTGTTTGCTTTGGAAATTTTATCCTTTGGGTATACCACTTGTTCTCGATCTTGTGTCTTGGTATGAAATATGTATTTATTTTATGCTCTTTTAGAGTTCTGTGATAAAGTGATTGTACTCTCAATGACACAGTACTGATTTTCGTAAGTGGACCACATGAACAAAAGAAACAAAAAAAATATATAAGCTTTCTTTCTGACTTTTCTTTGATGTATGGGTAGCCTACATTTCCTCTCATTATTTCTTGTGCTTGTTGTTTTTCACTTACAGTAGTTGTTTCCTGTTCCCCTTTTCTTTGGTTTTCCTATATACACGATCAATTGCCCAATTACATTGTGGATAGTTGTATGTTTTTAATGTTCCTTTAATTGTTAATGATAACAACATGTAGGCAAAAATGAGCGTCAGCGAAATAACCTGCCGGCAGAAGTTCATTCAAATGGCCAATTGTCTCCTGGTGAATTTTTTGTCGGCTAAATGGCATTCGGCGCAACATCTGTCACGATCTATTCTACACCACGACAAAGGCCCACCAATGGTGGAGCCAGGCTGCCCTTTCCGAGAACTCTTTTACGGATCTGTGAATACAATGCAAATCTTTTACCTACCGATTTGGAGTGCATACTCAAGAGCGACTGCTTCGTAATCAAAACATTAAGACAAAGGGTAGGGCCTATATATTTGTTCAGTTGATTCTGAACAATGTACAGCAGTAGTAGTAGTAGAGGCCTACAATTCAACTGGTTAGGCTACTACTAAACCTCAAAAAGAAGCCCAATAGGAATCCCCTCGAAAAGAAGCCAGGCTTCTTTACAAGATAGCAAATTGGCTTTTTTTTCGAGATAAACAGTACATACTCTGTACATGAGTTTCAAGAAAAAAAAATGTAAAATCGTGCTTGGTGGTTTAAAACAGCTTTTAGGAGATTGAATGCCAGTTAATTTCACATGACACAAACTGGTGTTACATTGGCCCTACTTATTGTTTTATAGGCCTAGTCCAGGGATGTAGCCAGTGAAAATTAAGGGTGGGTATTAAAATTTTAAGGGTGGGTGCTGAATCTTGTAAGTATTTTTTTCGCGTAGCGCCAACCGCATGAACAGTTATTAGATGGGGGGGGGGAGGGGGTGGTAATGATAATTATGACTTACTTTGTTTGGTTTAAATAAAGAGGTAAGTATACTGTGAGTCAGAGATGAGTGCAAATATTAAATTTTACTAAAATCACTGTTCTTTTATTGACTGAAAGTAACTTGTAAGTTGTAAGTTTTCTTTAATTTCTGTGTGTTAAGTTTTTTTTTAAAACAGATACGGGAAGATGTGTATAAGAGACAGGTGTTATATTGCAAGATTGTAAGTACATTAATGTAAAAAAAAATCGTTATTTGTTCAATTTCAAAACAAACTTTCGATTAACAAATCACAAACATTCAGCCTCTATCAACACACACATGATCAGGGTTGCCAGATTGTCGACAGGCTTCACGGCCAAACACACGCCATCTCACGGCCAAATTCGGCCAAACTTTTTTTCAATAACGGCCAAAATTCGGCCAGATTTTAATCCGATTAGAAGACAGTTATGTGGGTACATATTCATTTGAAATACTGCAAAAATTACAGGAAAATCAGGGGCCGTTCGTTTGAAATTGAAGAAATTCAAATAATATACACAGAACAATGTTAAACTTCTTTTAAATTAATCTATCACCATAAAATACATGTCCCAGCTACATCATAATATTAAGCCTAGGCCCTATTTCTTTAGTGTTGCTGACGCCCGAAAATAACCTTATGCGTTTGGGCGATCAATTTTTCTTTTTTTCTGTTTTTTTCCACCACTCCCCACCCCCTCCCCAACCCTAAATCCGCTTTTGCTATTTAAAATCAGATCATTAAGATTGATCTAAATTGATTTAAATGTATCACATATTAACGTACATGAGACACAACAGACCCTGTCTCTTATACACATCTAGATGTGTATAAGAGACAGGTTATTGGTCAACCTGTTTCTCTCTTTAATTAGAATGAATTAAGTTACATAGTTAGGTAACACAAACTGGCGTTAAAACAAACCTATGAAAACTTTAATAAATACTTTTTATCTAAACTTTCTAAATTCGCCTCTGAATGTTATTATCGCAGTACTTAAAGCAATAAATCAAAAGTATCTTCTTCATTCTCATATGCAACCTAACTCCAGAGTCTCTGCAACACTTGCTTGAAATTGGAGGTGCCATCGGCGACCCGGATAAGCACATCGAGCATTTATATATGGCGCTCTACATAAAGAACATGTCTCTTATACACATCTAGATGTGTATAAGAGACAGATATATATGTGTATGTATATGTATATACGTATATATATGTGTATGTATATGATGGAACATATACAAAGACACACAGTATGGTACAAACTTGCATTGAACTTCATAAAAAATATGTATTTCATCCGAACAATTTAAATTATTAAATGTAACTTATCTTTTAAATAAACTCTCTTACCCACATCAGCTAAAGGGGGAACATAGATTAAGTGTTTAGTGCAAACAAAGGTACATGATTCAGGGGCGGATCCATGATTTGGAAGAGGGGGGGTTCAAAACGTTTCCAAAAATACCCAAAATAAAAGGGGGTCCTCCCCATGGAAAATTTCCCCCTTGAATCCGCCACTGTATGTGGAATCCTTTAACGCTCAGGTGACCTAGGGTTTTAAAACAAATACCGTATAGGCCTATACTCGCGTATAAACGAGGATTAAAATAGCAAACTACGATCGAAAAAAGGGGGTCGTCTTATACGCACGACATTCAGATTTTAGATTTTTATATTAATGTTCGTCTTATGTGCGGATGTTCATCTTATGTGCGGATCGTCCGTAAATCTGGTTTTCTACTAGGCGAATTTATTCACGCGACTCCAAAGCGTCGGCTTATGCACATGCGCATTCACATTCCTATCGGAGTTTTTGAGAAGCGAAGAAATGCGCAACCAATCAGAGCTCAGGAAGCGAGCCGACTCTTTGATTCGCGCGAATAAATTCGCTTAGTGAAAAACCAGCTTAACACGCTAGATTACTACTGCAATGAAGCAACTAAATGTTGTATCAATGAAAGCAATTTTAAATATGGGAAAATACGATTTTGGTGGTGAAGATTTAAAAACTCATAAAATGGTATTATTTGGAAGATTACCCTTGCATTTGGCTCCATTTATCCAGCTAGACGCAGTATACAGTACCACAAAAAATTAGGAATTCCAACCATGAAACAGGGAGTCATCTTATACGCCAGACATACAAATATCAACCAAAAATTGACGGGTCACCTTATAGGACCTACGCGAGTGTATACGATATTATTACAGCTGGATTGTTTTGGTCGGAAAGGAGAAATTTTCTCTGTGAATTGATTCTCGAACGAGATAAAGAAAGCTCCCTAATGACTCAAGCTACTGTATACCGTTTTTATAATTTTAATAAAACCAATTTCTTCTAATTTCAAATACGTTTTCCCCTGATTTTGTGATAATTCGTTATCACGCAAGTGCTAAATACGTGACACATTTATGACCTCGCATGTGTTTCTGCAAAATGCGTTTCATCCAATATCACTTTGAAG
>NW_022722095.1:0-2727 GCF_011630105.1 Anneissia japonica | reverse complement strand
TATTAATTAATATCTGTTAAAATTAGAATGGGCGAATTTAGGCCAATTTATGAAAATTGAAGTTGCAATATACTATACTTTTATAGGTCATGTAAATGTTCCACTAAATTCGAAACTTTTCTTGGTGGAAAATATTAATATGTTTGACATTTCATGAGAGATGAATGTATCAGCTTCAAAATAAAAAAGATTGCGCAGCCATAGTGATTGACAGTATGTAGTGCGCATTGAGAAAAGAAGGTGCTCTCCATTTCGTCATGTTCAATTTTTTGGTCAACTATGCCTGTTGAAAATTTTGATGGCGGGGAACACATGGGACTTCAAAGGCATCGCGCAAACGTTCTTTACGCGCTGCGGCAACTTTGATCTTGGTTCATTTGCATAGCGCTGCGTGCGCGTAGCTTTGTCGAGTGATCTCCTTCTCAATAATACCTCCATGGTGACACCTAGCCAAGACACAGGGCCCTAGGTTAGGCCTGCATACCTAGGGAATACGGCAGTTACAGTTTTAGTCTACTGTGGCTGTGCATTTCATTTCATTATATTACACAAGTCTAGGCCTACCTTACCTACTACAGTACCTATCCCCCAGTTAGAGAGAATTTTTCTGTTTATAAATATAACAGCTAATTACATAATAGGTATAGGCCTAGCTAGGCCCAGAAACACTGATCATTCTGTACCTACATTTATTGATTAAGGTGTACATTATATGAAATAAGGCCTGGGCCACGGCCCTCGAGTGATTGATGCGTGCACACGTACTCATCATCAGACAGGGATTCACTTGGCTGCTGGCTGCTTGCCAGAGTTGGATCGAAAGCTAGCCTCCTACTCATCAAAGTTGGACTGCATCATTCTACAAAACGGTATTATCACCACATTAAATTTATTTAATAAAATACATTTTCACTATTTAACCTACCTTCATATCATTTATTATAGCTTGAAATAAGCCCCCCAAAGCACTACAGTCTCGTTCAATAGTAGCTTCCATTTTTAACAAATCTTTCAGTACTGTACTGTGTTTATGTGTACCACTTGCTCATTAGTCTGGGAACATGCGAAAAACCGTCAGCGGGGGTGAGATAAAATTAAGCCTGTTATATTTTTTCCGAGATAAAAACCGTTCCACTGGTAAAGCAAAAAGCTAGTTCAAAACTATAATTCCAATATTAAAGTCATCATCTGTATATACAATCCAAAATTTAGTAAAAACTCCAAAAAGAGTAGATGAAATCACACGGTTCTCTACCATACCAACTCGCAGACCGGGTGTTGTGTATTCCAGTTTGTGTTGATACAATCTCACCATTCAGTCTTTGTATTTTAGCACCCTTCTCAAACCATGCTCAAACTACCATGTGATATAAATACTCTGTTTCCATTGGAGGATTACCTTTCCAGACAGTTGAAGACCCTCCCCTGTTCAATCTGTTTTGGTTCACTGAGCACAGTTTACACAAAAACGGAACTCTCATCCTTATATCTACTTTAACAATCCGATTAATTGTAGGCCTTATTTATAATATAAATTCAGTTTACAGATTTCAATTGATGCCGTTAAACAACAGTAGGCCTATCTGTTGTAGGTTCTGTGGTGAGTAAACCCACGCAAGTTGTCGAAACAGTATTTTTTTTCGTTAAAAAAAATATATATAGGCTTACATAGGCTCTATATTTAATTTTTTTTTTTAAATCGATTCTGTTTACGAAAACAAGATAGGCCCGGCTAATTTAATAAAACATATTGTAATGATAAATGTTGGAAATTTCCATACCGGAAATTTAACCAATTTAACGCAGGTAACTGACCTGAACATACAAATAGTCACGCTGTTTATTAAGGATCTGTAAACAAAGATGTTACCAATTTGTCCGATTATCGAAAAAAAAAATAATTATCTGTCAGCTCATTTAATTTGCAAAATGTCCCTGGCATAATATGGAATTTAGGTTTTTAATGTTTAAAAAATGTTGATTGTTGGTAGTGGAAACATTCCAAGAATATACGTTTTCCGACATGCGTTTCCGACCTACGTCAAATCAGCATCTGTAGACCAGGCCCGGGATTTATCAATCTCAGCTTAGCAAAGTCAAACAAATTTAGATGTCCCAAAGCAAATACCTTAAGCTGATTTATCAAACCATCTTAGCAAAATCTTTAGCTTAAAAATCGTTTTAGATGGCGCATGCCTACAATTGACTTTTTGATTTTAAGCAATGTTTAAGCTAACCAATATTGATAAATTTTACTTAAGCAAAAAATGGACTTAAGACGAATTTAAGCTGATTTCTAGTTTGTTGATAAATCCGGCCCCAGCGTCAGAAAAAAAGTGGGATTTTTATAGAGGGCGCTCTATTTATAATAAGCAATATCAGCCGATACAGATTGATGAATTTAATAATAATGATGGGTATAATTATATACAAAATTGAAATCAGACCATTCTTAAACACTGTGTCTACTACTGAACTTACAGGTCTGAAAAATTACTTTCATGCAATAATTTTGTTATTAATGTATGCATTATCCAGTACACAAATACAATTTTAAAAAATTAATTAATGTCATTTCTTCATCATCTATTTCATTTTTATTCCCTGGAATGTTTAAAATGGTTGCAATTACAATGGCAATTACAATGGCCTACATATTCATTATACTTCATCAGATTTTCATTTCTGTATGCAATGGAAATGTTATTGATATTTATGGAAACTTAA
>NW_022722094.1:0-514 GCF_011630105.1 Anneissia japonica | reverse complement strand
ATTTACTAGCCTATTTCAACGTGCTAATTATTACATTTAGGCGACGCTTGTTGTAGACTGGCATGGTGTTTGCGGAAATAAATACCATTTTATACACATGCGCAGATCGATTCGCCAGCAGCGAGTCATCGCCAGCAGCAGCGAGCCATCGCCAGCAGAGAGATGTCACTGCAGCAAAACACATTGTACCAACGCTGTTCTAATAATATATAGACAATGGGTCGTGCTCATATTATTTGTTATATTTTTATTATTCATTATTTTCACTTGACTCGCATAAAGAATTTTGTTCGAAGAACATTTTATGCAGTTGTACTTCGCAGCACTTCACTTGCAATTTGCAATTTCTAGTTTTATATATTTTTTAGTCCGACTGCTCGACGAGCTTTGTCCGATGAGGTGGGGGCTAAGCCCCTGCTGCTCCCCCCCCCCCACTTCCGTTAGCTCCACCACTGTACACACATAATCCTTTGTTGCATGTATTTATGACATACAATAACAGATGTCTTCCACA
>NW_022722093.1:0-556 GCF_011630105.1 Anneissia japonica | reverse complement strand
TAGAATGATTTCTCGCATGTGTTGCTTTTGTAGTGTGACACATCATCATCGAACATTTTGTAGACCAGTGTTACTGTACAATTTTTTCTTTTTGATATTTTAATGGACATAATTAGGTACTCAAACTATGCTAGTAAATGCAAGACATTAAAAAAAAAGGCACTATGGTATATTTCATCTAGATCTGTGCACGCGTCTGGATGGTTAATCAGCACAAGCATTTTCTCCTTACGCACATCAATATGTGATTGCCGCTGCCGCCACCACCACGTCCACCACCGCCGCCGACACCGTCATCATCATCATCATCATCATCAATATTATTATTATTATTATTATTGTTATTGTTATTGTTATTATTATTATTATTAATATTGTTATATATAGAGTTCTCCTGCAGGTTGCACCTTTATTTTCAATCAGACGTTTGTTACCGTCCATTACGCCTGAATGACTTCATAATCTGGTTTAGAACATGCTATCTGGAATAAGCATTTTAAAACCTAATAATTTACCATCAAAATGTACTAAAAACACAAAAGCTCGCATTATATTA
>NW_022722092.1:0-1078 GCF_011630105.1 Anneissia japonica | reverse complement strand
ACACTAAGTGCGATTTTTTTAGTTAAATCATTTTCTCTATGTTCAAACATCAACATGTATAGCATACGTAAGGCGCGGTGTCAAAAGTGCAGGAATTAGAAATAGAGGGCGACATAATAATTTTCTCCGCGTCGCGTACGTAGCTGATCACCAGTGATTGTTGACTGGACTTATTAAAATTATATTATTATAAAATTTCAATATTGAATTAAATTAAAACATTAAATACGATATTTATTTATATGATCTTTCAAATATCGTATTTAATATTTTAAACATGTCTATATTAGGAATACTATAAGGATTTTCATAGACATGTTTTATGTCGCATTAATTGACGTAGATAATTTAGTATAATATATTCAAAAGGTTTGCTGCATAGCACCGTAAACACACTGATATTAAAACGAATGGTTAAGTAATAATAACAATGCTCAATAACAAGATGTTAAAATCGGATCAGGCATAGCCCTTCAACGAAAAGTTCCTTTTAATTCAGTTGGAGTGAAAAAAGTGTCTCTGGCGGGATTCAAACCTGCAACCTCTCGCTGACAGGGTGAGTGTCAGATCCATTAGGTCACGGAAACCGGATATACGTGCAAATTTAACCACCGGGTACCTTCTCTCACTCATACAACTCGACGAAGGCACAGTTGGCGTAGTCGGGCGTCACTCAAAATGTTTCGAAAATGGTCCAGGGGGTGAAGTCCCGAAAAATATGACAAATAAGGAGTAGGGATATTTTAATCGATACCGGGTATTTATGGATGTGTAGAGTCTACTAATATTTATAAAATAAATTTTTTTTTTCTCCTCGCCGACTTATATTTTTTTGGCCCCGGCATCCCTGGCTCCACCGTGATAGGATAGGACTGGTATTTAATACTGGAAAGTTGTAATATTAACAAGTATATATGCGTGTTCATGCATCGCCCTTTATCAGGTAGTGATGAATGATTTTTAAATATTTGTTTTTTATAAGGATGCACCGTTCACTCTTTAAACGTGTGCCACCGATCTGAAGGTGTATATCCAAATAAGTCAATAAATAAAAAATAATAATAAAACCGGTATACTA
>NW_022722091.1:204-542 GCF_011630105.1 Anneissia japonica | reverse complement strand
ATATATCTAAAAAATTACGTTATATGCATGCTCGGAAGCGGAAATTTTAACCTAAAAGTTTGATCCCTCTGCTGGATCCGTCACTGAACTCATGGGTACACTTCGTTTTTTCCCTCTTTCTTTCTTCCCTTTAACTCTTCTCAATTTTTTTTAATTTTCCGGCGTGACTGACAGGGTGGGGGTGAACGGGCCCCCGTGGCCCCCCGCTGGATCCGCACCTGAACCTACCTAGGCATATAGGTTGGCAAATCAGACAAACTATGCTTAGCCCAACTAGCCTTCAATTAAATAAAATTATACAAACTGTTTTTGGTTCAATGTCGTAATAATGTATTTAC
>NW_022722091.1:0-195 GCF_011630105.1 Anneissia japonica | reverse complement strand
TCGTAATAATGTATTTACGAAAGTGCGTTCTACGCAATATTGTTGGAATATAATAATATATTGCTTATGTCTTTGATTTTTTTTCTCTATATAATGGCCTAAAGAATGAGATAAAATTACCTGATCATTTTCAAGAGGAGAAAACCTTGAATTTTGAAGAACTTAAAGGTCATTAAAAACTCCTCAGAAGTCGGG
>NW_022722090.1:0-9212 GCF_011630105.1 Anneissia japonica | reverse complement strand
GATTCACAGGGATCAGCTATATAGTATAAAGAATTGAGTTTAAAACAATACAATCGATATTTATCATACAATTTTATCAAATTCTAATTACACCTTTGCAATTTCCCAGTACAGATGCTTGTTATGCTATAAAAATACACAAAACACAAATAAATATACATGTACATTATAAAAAATGTAACAAAATAATTAACGATACTCACGTATACAATCAAATCCATCACCAAAAAAGCCATCAATACAAGTGCATTGTCTTCTACCTTCTACTACTGAACATGTGGAGTTTATAGAGCATTCAATTTGTTGGCATGATACAGAACCTCCTTCACATATGCATTCTTCAGCACATTCTTCAGTTACAAATGAACTACCAGCCTATAAATACAGTTAGGTAGTTACATAAAGAAACGGAGAAACAAAATGTCTATGAATCAAGAGGGATTGGAGAAGCAGTTAAGTTAAGTTGTGGATCATGTTCTCAACTTCGATTTTCGCGTATCGAATATCGCTATGCAGATTTGCTTGTGTTCTTGGTCAAGGTACTTTGTATACGTTTGTCTCTGCCCACACTGAAGTAAACCAGTTATGATGTTGTGGCATTGTATGTAATGGTCTTTATGTCTTAGTGGCAGTACTGACTAGGTACACTCTGCACTTTGTGGCAATTTATGGCTCAAATGAGCATGGGCACTATCTATTGCACTATTGTTGCTTTTAGACTTTCTTTTATAAGGCAACTGTCTCTGATGCAGTCTCGAGATGACTCACTGTGTCTGCATTTAACTCACAGACACAACGTGACTTATAAATCTCGTTGGACTGAGTCATATGATGCTCTCTAAGTTTTGTCTTAAGGGACAACATAAATTGAAAATGTTATTAAATACAAGTATAATCACCCTAAGATACATTCCATCATAATCACATCCACATTCGGCGAGTGGAACACAGTTGATTCCACTCAAAAGATAACCAGGAATACATTCACAGCTTTCGACACATCGAGATGGACATGGACCACTGCCGGCATCTGGATCTGAGCAGGTTGATGGACAAGCGCTTGAACATGGATTGTAAACAGAACCTGATGCACAGGCCAATGCTGTTCAAAGAGGGATAAACAAATGAGAAACAATTACATAAATAATTCATTGTTTGTTATAACTAAGTTATGATTCTTCATTGACACTAAAAGATAAACACTTACGACAAATATCTTGTGTTCTCCATGAGCCAATGTCTATGAACCTACTTCTGCAGGCACGAGCATAACCATCAATATTACCACAATAAGAAATATCACCCTCTGGTGTTGCACAGACATCAAACACACAATTATCATAATAGTCTGTTGAATTAATTGTGCTGAAGCAATCACGGAAGGGTCCTTTTAAAAAAATAAAGACCAACATTATATTAAAATAAATTACAATTTACAATTACAGTATATCGAATCAAAACACACCCACCCACACACGCTTCAGGATCTATCCACGGTTGAACATACCCCTCCTCTAAAATCTCTTTTCTTTGTCTGATGGAAAAAACAAATAAATATTGGTTAAATTACATGAAACTCCTTACCAGTATCAGATATAAGAACACTACAGATGTCTTGGGCATTACTTAGAATTGAATCATCAGCACAAGGATTGTATGGTGCTAGTGGTTCAAGACTTGAGCATTCAGTTGGATTGAACTTCCAGTTGTTACCAAATTTGGAGATAGAATCAGCCTTCAAAACACAAAAATATAATTTTCTGACATATGGATGTACAGTATTTATGGCATATTTTTGTACTCATCATATGATATACATTTATGTAAGTTAAACTAATAAATGTGTCTTGTGATATCAAACATGAAAAATTAGTTATTGATATATTTATTTACAATGGTTGTAATATAAGTTTTTTTCTTTTTGGACTTTGAAATAAATTTCTCAACTCTTGGATGAGTAAGCCCAATATTACATATTTTGTTGAATACATCTAATTGACCTGTTTTAGAACAAAACTAATTTTCACAACTCACATTTGTTAAGTCCTTTAAATTTTTGTTGTACTGTACCTTTTGTAAATGTGTATTGGTCGAATAAATAAATGAAATGAAATGAAATGAATACAGTACCTGGACAAACAATTCTAATATTTGGTTTAATCCATGCAAGTGAAAAGAAAATGAGGATGATTATGCAGGGCAAATAAATTATACAAATCACAATCAGGACAAATAGTTCTATATACAGTACCTTTGAAGTTTAAAAAAGAATTTTGGCATATGTTGATTTTTTGAAGCAGGTATCCATGAACCGAAAGGTCCACTGATTAATCTCAGATAAGAAAGTATAATACATACTCCAGTATTGAAATACATGACACGATGGTGTGTATTTCAATACTTAGGGTATGTATTATACTTTCTTAAGTATCCATAACTAATGTAATATGCATTAAATTATGAAAATTAATATATGTATCTTGAAATAAAAAACAAAAACTGATTAAAAATTGTAAGATATTCATAAAGCTTACCTGGCTTCCATCGGGTTGACGCTTGTCATTGCTTCTATCACCATCCCAAGTACCACACAGACCACATGTCTTGTTGTAGAAGGCACCAGGAACACTGACATCAACATCATACTCTCCATTCCAAGTCACTTCCAATGAGAAATTTGTTCTCACAACCTTCATGCCAGAAAATAACCAATCATCAAAACAAATTCTAATAATTTTTGATTTTGAGATATAAATGATCTAATAATATATTTTGTACTAGTTTAAAATTTTGAAATTTGAACTGACTCATGATTTTAAAAGTGTGAAAGTTAAAAGAAGTTCTTACCAAAAACATTCCACTAACATCTACATTGACTCCACGAGTACTGATTGGTGGTGTTTGTTCTACGCCATCAACCAAAACAATTCGTTCTCTCAACAAAGAAATAACCTGATGTAATAAAAACGTTGATGTGAATTTTATAGAAAATGCAAAAGATGATAACAATTATGTTAAGAAATTCCAAATTGTTTGTCAAACATACCACATCATCTAAATAAATAATGATCTCCTTGGTGACAGCCACATTTGGATTAACTGCATACTTTTCATTTTGTTGCACAATTGTGAAGTTAGTTTCTGGATCATTGCAGCTTTGAGCCAAGACATACTGACACTCTCCTTGGAAATCATAGCGAAGACCATCAAATGTTGTGTAATGAGGGTCTCCATGTGCACTACAATGACCAGTCACTGAAACACAAAATATGGAAATCAGTCTCATATAGAAACAATTATATTTACAAAAAAGTAAATAATTAAAATATCATGGACACAATAAAGAGTTGCAAGAAGACAACCACAAGTGGCCAAGCAGAAAGGCAGGAGCACCACTAACTAGTACCTTAACACCGACGCTAGTTTCAGTCTCCTACCTTTACTTTACCTTAGAAACAATAATTATATGCTTTTTGTTTAGATACAGTAGGTTCTGCTAAATGAAACTTGGCACCTTCAGATAATCCAGGTAACATATTTAAGAAACAGAAAGTATAGTAACGCCTTCTAACTCATAATGATTAAGATGAAAGTAGACAATTTTAAGGTATTTGTTAAATTTCTTCTAACCATTCTAACTTACTTGTTTCACATGTGTCCCCTGTCCATCCTGCGAAACATATGCATGTGAATGAGACACTATCAATACCTGTACATTGTCCACCATTTGCACATGGATTTTCATTACAAGGATCAACTAAAAGATGTAAATAAAAGCAATTTATGAACAGGTTTAGAACACACCACACACTAATTTTCAAATAGTTCTTCTGAAACACAATACTCCTCATACTCACCATCACATATTAATCCATCACCAATAAATCCATCTGGACAATAACAGCCAAAAACGCCATCGGAAATGCCACATACAGAATCAGGATCACAAACCATGTCGGAACAATCCACATAACCACCTGCTCTGCATGTGCACATCTGTGTACAATTTGAATCCACCAATTCAGAACCAATCTGAAAAAAAAAACCAACATAATCAACTGTTTGGCTATTTGAAACTTTGTAAAATGAATGCTAATAACATCACCTTACATTTTGTGTTGTCAATAATGAAATATATATAATAGAATTACCTCAAAGTACAAGCCTTCAAATACGCAGCCACATTGCACACTACGAACACACACACCATCACTTAACAAGTAACCTTCATCACACTGGCAGCCTTCACTACAAGGTGTGGAACATGCAAGAGGATCTTGATCAGGATTTGTGCAGGAGGGTTGGCATGCACTTACACACTGTTTGTAGCTGGATCCATCTGGACAGTTCAATGCTGTTGAATAAGTATTCTATGTAAGTATTCTGTATTTTTCTTGAAAAAAAATAACGTACGAATAAAGACAGCTGAATTTTAAACTTACGACAAAATTCTTCAGTTCTCCAAACTCCCACTTCTATTCCAATATTCATGCATGCTGTTTGATATTCTTCAATATCATCACAAAATCCAGTTGTGTCCGGAAGTTGTGCACACAGATCATACGTACAATCCATAAAGAATGGTGTGTAAGAAATGTTCTGATGACAAATTGCAAATGGACCTGTAAAATGTACAAAGTAGTGATTGTTTTGATAAGTAAAATCAAATTACAGAAAAAAAAAATATTGATGGTATCATCGTAAGTAAACTTTACCTTCGTTATCTCTGATGACATTACACATCTCCTCAGCTTCCTCTTCTAAATCCTCTGCCTCTTCACATGGATCATACTCACCAGCATCTTCATCTTCCATGTCATCTGTATTATCAGCAGGATTATACAACCAACTGTTTCCAAATGCGTTGGCATTTGGAAGCTATTACATAAAAATATAAACATAACATTAAATATATAAACTGAATGTAAAAAAATTACTAATCGTATTCTTGCTTATTACGAAAACGTATAAAACTATGGGACCCATTTCTTTAAGATGTATGTAAATACAGTATTTTTCTAGGGAAGATTCGACAGTAACTTAAGGTCATTATTGTCAACAAAGATTAGAACCTCCTCCACTACATATATTTTAACAAAATATATATTATAAACATTTTTAATGACATATATTGGATTTGGAAATATTTAATTTAAAGGCAGTTCATAACGATATGTAGTGAGGCTTTCGTAATAATTAAAATGATTTGAAATATTCTTAATATAACTAAATTATCTTACCAAAATCCCAGATGGATTAGAGAAGTCATTGTCTGGGTTATTATCCCAAGTACCACATAATCCTTTAGTCTTGTTGTACCAGTAATCTCCAGACAGAGTTATGGAAACAGCACTAATACCATTAAATTTAACTTCCAAACCAAAATCTGATCTCAGTATCTAAAAACAACAAATTATTTACAATTACTGTACATGTGCTTTTACAAAAATATGAAGAAAGTACTGTACCAAAAAAATCTTATATAAATATACAGTATACTGTATATATCTTTACCAAGTTACTTGTAGATTTTGTGACTTCTACTTCAGGAATTAATGTATATGGAGCTTGTTGGTATGCATTGTTTACTTGAAATCTGAGATGTCCACAGAAGAAAAAGAAACAAATCCTTCGCAGGAAACTGATTTTCTGAAAAATACAACAGAATATATATATGGTCATCATTTCAGTTCAGATTGTTATTGGTTAAACGAAAAAAATACTGTACTTAATTTGTCTCACCAATGTATACTTACCACATCATCAATATAGACATAAACTTCTCTGGTGTAAGATACTCTGTTATTGAAGAAAGCTTTCCGATTTTTCTGTACAACTGTCACTGTTCTGTTCGCGATAGTATTCATAAGAAGGATGTATTCCCCTCCACCCTGGAAATCAAATTTTCTTTTATCAAATGTGCTGTAATGCGGGTCGCCAGAGGCTGAACATTTGCCAGTTTCTGAGAGCAGAAAGAAACAAACCATTAATATGAATCTTTTATCTGTGTACAGCATTATACCACACAATTTACTACACACTGTTAGATATTGCTATACTTACGTGAGGTACATGTCTCTCCAGTGACACCAGCTGGACAGGTGCAAACAAAGCTACTTCCAGTTGAAGTGCATGTACCGCCATTTTGACAAGGATTTACAAAACACGGATCAGCTGCAAATACATTTGAACAAAATCAGATAAAATAAAAAAGCGTTTTGGGGAACAATGGCAATTAGTCGGTTTATCCAGGTAAGCATTCACGAAATAGACTAAAAAAGCTCAAAAACAATAACAATTATATGACTCTATAAGCACTTGTTAAAAAAAAGTAACTTACGTTGACACTCAAGTCCATTTCCAAGGAATCCCTCATTACAGATACATCCATAATCTCCATCAACAGGGCCACATGTACTTTCTCGATGACAGGTGAAGTTAGTACAGCTAATGACACCACCCCCACTACAGTCACATCTTTCTGAACAGTCTTCTCTGGTAAAGCTTGAACCAGGCTAAAATGGAGACATTACAATATATACTAAATGCTATAACCTTACAAGAAGCAATAATTCTCATTCCATTTCACCACTGTATGTACACTGCAATGATTAAATTGAATGATTATTACCTCAATGTATCTGGAACCATATTGACAGCCACAATCACTTTGTCTGACACACTGGCTTCCACTGAGCACAAAACCATCGTTGCATTCACAGCCCTCCACACAAGGTTCATTACAGCTTCTAGGTGGTTGGGAACAACTTGCCTGGCAGGGTTTCATACATGGATTGTACTGTGCATTAGCTTGACAATCCAATGCTGCAAATAAATACATAAAATATTTTAATTCATAGCTCGTTGCCATTTACAGGTATCTTATCTCAACAAAGGTTTACTTCAGTTTTAGTGAACTTACGACAGAAATTCGTTCTTCTCCAAACTCCAATTTCAATGTTACTGTCTAAACATGCTCCTGCATACTTGCCAACACCTTCACAAAGATCTGATTCAGCTGGTAAAGTGGCACATAAATCATAAACACAGCTGTCATAGTATGATTCAGGTGGAACTACACTATGGCAGTTCTGGAATGGACCTGGAATAAAATCAAACAATATGACATTAAATTAAATAAAAAAAACAAGGGAAGAACCAGGAATAAACAACGATAACAATAAGAAAACTAACCAGTACTGTCAGTAATGATCTGACATTTTGTTTGAGCTTCTGCTTCTTTGCCAGGATTATCACCACATGGATCTGGAGGATCATCACCCATTTCACCCTCACAGTTATCTGGATCATAAGCCCAGCTATTGCCAAACATATTGATACTCTCAGTCTAAAAACAAAATAAAAATATGTACAGCATATGAAAATGGTTCTGTAAACTTCAATAAATTAACAATTTAAAAATAAATAAATTATGTTCTCACTTGTTCTCCATTGCTTGTAATGTACTCGTTTTCTCTGTCATTGTCCAAATTTCCACATAAGCCTTCTGTTGAATTGAAGAATCGTGTCGAAAGGGAAATATCTACATCACTACCTCCAGTCCATTTAACTTCCAGGCTGAAGTTCGTTTGGAGCATCTGGTAAGTAAACAAAAATTTGTAAATAAAATTCATATTACCTTATTTTGTTCATATGTTTCTTTAATTTCAGGAAACGTAGTGACTTACCAAATAACGACCAGCTAATTCTATATTCAGCCCAGGAACGGGACTAGCAGGAGGTGACATATCAATTCCATTAACCAGTAAAACTTTATTTTGTTTAAATTCAATCACCTGTAGAAACAGAAATTCATAATTATAATTTAAAATTTCAGGTTTTACCTCTTTCTTTCATGTATCAAGCAATATCCTTATAAATTGTAAAAGGGTAAAGTAATCAGAGGTAATCTGATATGACTCACCGTATCATAGACAATTATTGTTACTTCTTGTGTCCTTGCAACAGCAGAGTTGGGTACTCTTACATTTTGTTGAAGAATGGTGAATGGTGGATCAATATAATTTGTGCTTTGACAAAGAATATATTTACAATCTCCCTGGAAATCATACCGTAAGCCATCAAATGTAGTGTAGTGAGGATCACCATGAGCACTGCAAATTGCAGTTCCTGTGAAATTTAACATTGGATGAATTAAGACTACGCAAAACTACTTAATAAAATTGAAAACATCATTACATATTAGTTTACTGACCTTCATTACAGTTATCACCCATCCATCCTCTGTTACAGATGCAGACATACCCACGTGGGTCTTGGTCACTGACTTCACATTTTCCATTCTGTCCACACGGATCCTCCAGACAAGGATCAACTGGAGGAAAACAACACAACGTTACAAATATTAATAGAAACACGACCCTATCCCACTGTTATGCTAAACACAATATTATTTATCTAAATGAATAAAATAAATCTTACTGTTACAAGTCAATCCATCTCCTACAAATGGGAATGAACAATAGCAACCACGCTGACCATTATCAACTCTACATTCAGAATTTGAATCGCAAATCATGTCTTCACAATTAAGTTCACCTCTTGCGCATGTACACACTTCAGAACAGTCTTCTTTAACAAAACTGGCTCCTGCCTGAAATTCAAAAAAACAAAAGATTTAAATTGGATTTTTTAGATTTATTATAGAATAAAATTTACTGTGATTATATTTATTTTTTATATTTTTTGATTTGTAATACATTTTAAAAAAAATGATTTCATACCTCATAATAGTTGTTGCCGTCAGAGCAACCACAGTCCTCTGGTAAGACGCAATCTGAGCCACTAAGATATCTGCCAGGTAAACAAACACATCCCTCTACGCACATTCTTGGACAGAGCTCATCTGACTCATTTCCAATGTCTGAACATGTCAAAGGACATGCTGAAGCACATGTACTGTACGTTGCTCCTTCATTACACTCAGGAGCTGCAAGCAAAGTTAAGAAAACGTATTACCCTAGTGAGACACTTAACTAGTGAGACACTTAACTGGATAAACAGAAAAATGCCTTGTAAAACTTACCACTTGAGCATAAGAATAAATTAAATGTTAGGTGTTGAATAGGTGAATCCACTATTTTGTATTATGCTCGAGGTTTATATTCCACAAGAAATGCATTTATTGGTTGTTTATATTATGAAAGTAAGTATCAAACTAGATATGAATTGCAAACTACAGTATTAAAGAC
>NW_022722089.1:0-926 GCF_011630105.1 Anneissia japonica | reverse complement strand
AAGATAGTATAATACATACTCCAAGTATGGAAATGCTCGCCATCGTGTCGGGATTCAATATTTCAACATTAATTATGTCATCATCAGCTTTTAAATAATAACCAATTAATTTTTAAAATTAATGAGTTACTATAAAGACAATCCTTTAAAATAATTTCGGATCTCAGTGAGTCTAACACACTTAAAAAAACAAGGACACCCCAGTGGACCCCAACCACACAAGGAAGTGGGCCCCACATCAGATCATATTGGTATTACTTAATACCCTTGAAAAGCAATTTTTTTCAAATAAATTTCCTTCAACAATTATCTTTTTAATAATTATAGACCTTTAGTATAGAAAAGACTACAGTATTAGATACGCATTCATTACCTTAGTTGGTATAAAGCCACTAAACTCTAAGTCAAGTATAATGTTAGCGCAATGCAGTTCCTTGGAAAGATACAGTAGTTTACAGTAGTTAAAAAACAGCGTGAACTAAAAATGTGAAAATTTCATTCAAACATATTAGTGACAAACTTAATGACAGCTACACAGTAGCAAGATCAACAAGGTGGTCCACGAGGATTGTGGTTATTATGGTGACAGATACTAAGGTGACAGATACTAAGCGTGACACTTGTTAAATTCAAGTTGGGTGTCTATATAAGTGTTCTGACATTTCCATTCATGAAATTATGTATGTTATGGTAAGATCTAGAGTTACTATACTGTAGTATGAGGTTTGTGACATTTTCCAATAAAATGTGAGTAGAAACATGAGTTGAAACATGAGTTGCAGTGTTAGCATAGAAGTTGTATCAACATGAAACATGACATTTTCAATCAAGAAACACCTACAGTAATGACATGAACTGCAATGTTATTCATGAAGTAGGCACAAAAAGTGATGCTTTGATAAAAAAAAAAAAAAAAAAAAATGAGT
>NW_022722088.1:0-735 GCF_011630105.1 Anneissia japonica | reverse complement strand
TCATATATTTATATAACGCCTTCCACAGAAAAACCGCCTCAAGGGATCTATATGTGTTCTAATAGGACAACACTTGGCAGGATGGTGCTTTTAAGTAGCAGGACTTACTCTTATATCAGTCAATATTTTAACTTTGGTAGGGTTTGGATTTAAAGTAGGAATTATATGTTTTGATCTTAGATTCAGCAGGTTATTTGCACTAGTAGGTATTAACATGAGTAGGATTTAATCTTTAATAGGTATTAATTAAACCAATTCCTTGTATAACCAAACTTGATATTGGCTTTAGTGGGATTTTATTATCACTAGGAATAATACATATGGGAGCTGAGTGCGACACGTTTGCTCATGGATTGGGTGGTATTAACAAATCTAAAGAATATAAACCGTAGCAATCGTGTCAATTTTAAAAGAGCCCAGAACATTAATTATTTCTGAGTGCTCTGGTCCAGTCTCTGTGGAGTAGATAACTGACAACGAGACACTTAGGAAGTACAAAGTTTTAGGAAATGCTATACAAATGCTCATTATAACAGTGGGCCATAGCCTCAGCAGAGTACAGTGTTATTTAATCATAAATTGTATAGGGACAGTATCTAGAAGTAACAGGGGGATGATGTGGGAGACGCAAAGGTGCAATGACTTTTTTCTGTGGGTGTTAAGTTGCAAAATAAGATGATATTCAATGATTTTAAATACTTGAGCTGACTTTTTTGCTTCCAATGTGAAGGAGGC
>NW_022722087.1:0-704 GCF_011630105.1 Anneissia japonica | reverse complement strand
CCCAATAGTGGGTGGTAGAAGATGGTAAAAATATGCTTTTTCAAAGCAGTGTTCCTCTTCAGAAAATTATTGACTTCCTCTCGACGGGAGGTATGCTCTCCCTCTCTCCTCACGGGCATCGCAAAGGTCTAATCAAAGACCTATAGTCTGTTCTATACTGGGAGTCGTAAAGCAAATTATGATTTTGGTACCTATAGATGCCCGGAAATGACATTCATTCAGACTTAAAATTTGATTACTTAATCTCCATATTTAAAAAAAATGTTTACAAATGCATGGGTCCTGGCCGGCTGGGCAACCCACCCCGCTGGATTAATATGCTATATGTCCTACAGTCGAGGTCATTGACACATTATGCTTTTTTGTATCAGCAAAGCCCTTTTGGATCAGGGTAGGACCCTACTGGACAATATGGGTAGGGGAACCGAAGGGGCCCCTAAGGATAAGTGGCTCTTGGAGCAAATATTAAGAATAGGCCTCTCTAGACGCTCGTAAATGGCACTCTCGGACGGTAAAAATGCTTTTTCAAAGCATTGTTTCTCGACAAAATTATTGACTTCCTCCCGACGGCAGTTATGCTCCCTCGTATACTCCTCCTCTCTTAGACACCTGCATCCTGGGGTGGATGCAGGATTTGGCGGTAGGGGGTGCGTGAGGGTCCACCTCACTGCCCCCACCATGGTTGGGCCTGAAGGAATAGACAA
>NW_022722086.1:66200-72496 GCF_011630105.1 Anneissia japonica | reverse complement strand
ACAAAACTTAAAAGCTCTAAAAGAACTTAATTTGGTTTTTTAATATTGGAATTTTAGAAAAAAAAAACCTTATGGTAAGGCCAAATATTAGTAATTAATGAATCTTCACAAATCATACCAAAAATAGCAACAATATCACATAAAACACGAAGAGCGTAACACTCAATGACATCTAAGACGAATAAAAAATCATATATATTATATTGTAGATATATAGAACAGTGACACTAATATAAATATTAATGAATAATAAGAAAATAGGAACTTAGGCATATGTGTCAAATACCATAAAGCAAAATAGGAAATATATAAATTGATACATAGTGCTCCTGTATATAATCAAAGAACTTAAATAGCAGAAGAATGAGCTCTTCACTTAGTTTGATGGTACGTCCGCCCTCCCGCGAGCGGAGTAATTTACCTGCAATTTGAAGGAGTGGAGAAACTACAGAAAACAAACGAACTACAGCAGTGTCCTTGATTATAGCGGTGCCTTTCGGATGGAGGGAAATTGCTCTCATGTACTTTCTGCTCTATCTTTTTTATTTATTATCTTTGATACAATACACTCGAAACCCAACCCTGTTTAGGGGAGACCTATTAAGAGGACAATTTAGTTTGGTCCCGAAGGTGTTCCCTTAATAAGGCTTGTACTGTGCTATCATAACAGATGTTAGCTAAATAATAAGTTGACCATAATTGACTTCTGTAATTTTACTACTAGACTAATCAACTGGTTACGGTGCTATCAAGTAAAAGTGTATACATCATATTATATCGTAGCTATACAGAACAATGACTACATAATATTAAAATAAATGAAGAAAATGAAAATAGGCATTTAGACCTGTGTGAATAATACTAAAATAGGAATTTAGGCCATGTGTCAAATATCACATAGCAAAATACGAACTAGCCGCATATATACTGCCCTGATTTGGAAAAAGGCAATATCTGTAAAATCCAGGTTTTGAGAAAATGAGCAAAACGCGCTTGGTTTTAGCCAAAGAAAAGAACAAATGATATTCAATTATTTCAAGTAAATTTAAAAAAAACTATATTATTAAAAAATTTGTCATATACTTTCTACTGATTATTTTAATTTTTTTTTTTTTGGGGGGGGGGTCAAAAAGCAGATAATGCCTTTTTCGGATTATTTGTGCCTATAGATAGGAATTAATAATTTAACACTTGGGCATTATCTGCAATAGTGTTTGAAATTATCGATGAATTTCAAAATTTGTGCATGAGTATTGTAAATGTATGTCGCTGTAATTAAAAATAAAAAACAATTTGTCTTGAAAATATATTCTAAATTTGATGTAAAAATAAAAAAAATTAGTGTTTCGAAAATGTACTCGCATTGAAAATTATAATTTCTTAATCGAAATGCTTAACAAATGTTTTGTAAGGTATACAAGATAAACCAATAAAGAATAAAATAGATGGAATGGGTTTTATATATTTTAAGCCTGGTGGAGCTTAGGTGGGTTAGCTTCCGGCCGGGGGAGGGGGTTTGGGGCGGTGTTGAGGGTCGGTTTCAGGTTTTATATGTAAGGTAAATTTGGATGCAAATTGAAAAGTTATCTATGACATGTTTTACTGTTATGTTTCTAATCTAATGCCACATCAAGCTGTTCCGATTATCTTCATAATCACTATCATCATCATTATGGTCACTGGATAATAATGCTACTAAAATGATATTTTTAAATTCTCATGAATTTTACAGACACCAAATACATATTTAGAGCAACTCTTTTATAAAACAATTCAAATTAATTATTTCAAATATGTAAACTTAGAAACAAAGGATACATTTTAATATTTTTTAAGGTATCACATTAGGTATTATATGTTTCATCCTCACTGAACGATAAATATAGACATTCATATAGCGTTTTTTTTTGCCAATGAATACAATGATATGTGGACTATGAACTCGATCAATAATTAAGATGGCAAAATATAATTTACTTAAACTTACAAAGTAATATTTATATTGCTTATGGATTGTTAATATTAGTTTTTTATTAAATTAGTAGAAAAACATATTTAGTAATACACATTAAATAGAACAAATGTATTACATGTAAAAAAGATGCACAAAATTCGCATTAAAATTAATATTTATAATAATTACACGTTAAAAAGCTCCTAAATAAGCTGTAACTTGTGTCAAAGTAAAAGAAATCATCAGAATGATATGAAGTTTCGAAAAGGTTATAAGAAAAACAATGTAAATAATGCCATTTTTTTCGAATTAATCCACAGAACATGGACCTATAATTAATAAGATGCTCAGAATAGGTCCATGCTCAGAATAAAGCTGGAACAAAGTAGGCATTATCTTAGAGGAGATCTAATTAATATTTATCACATTGACACCTGATTGGATAACTGCTTCCTGCCTGTGTGAAGTCAACCGTTCGAAGCTAATTGTGGCCTTTAGTGTAGTCATGGACCTATTTGATAGGTCCATGGTGTAGTTAATGCCTCATTCCAAATCATTTGTAGGGGTATGTGTAGATAATGCCCATTTAAAAAAATAAATATCACATTTAGAGTAATACTTTTGGCTTTCTAGTAAATTAAGGTGATAGATTATACCCTCAGGAGTCATTTAAGACAACAATCTCAATTTTGAAAAAAAAAATGTAGTTAATGCCTTTTTCTGAATCAGGGCAGTATAGCGCTCCTCTGTTTATTACAATCGTGAAATCATTTTTCTTCTTAAAGGGCTCGTACATAATGAAAACATAACTAAGCAGGAAGTTAAGGCAGTTAATGAACGAAAGTACAAATACTGTGCAACAAAACTTTGCAATATCCATAAAAAAAAAAAAACCCCCAAAAAAAAAAAACAAAAAAAAAAAACCAAAACACTACAATGGCAGAACGGGCACCTAGAAACAATCAAAAGGGTTACGATAACCAAAGATTATCATGTATTAAAATGATAAAATTTATAGTTCCCTGCATCGCTTTTTCGTCTAAGATTGTTAATACCAATATATATGGATTTTTAAAATTATTAGTAAACTCTAAAAGTAATTGAATAAGCCTTAACGTTTGAAACACATGAACTTTCTGACAAGTGGCAATGGACGCCGGCATTCCCCGGCACCACCCCGTCGCAATTTACGGTACGTAATTATAGGAGTAACGTAAATAATGCACACGTAACTAAAATACAATATTTCACTAGAGTATAATAATTAGTACAGTGCTGAAGATACAGAATGCATTATTGTCCAATGATTAGAAGTGCGTGAATCATTAACACTTTATTTTAACAATGTAGTTTAACTAGGTGTAAAGGTCATTAGTAACGTATTGATTTATATCCTAATCCTGATGTGTAAATAGTTACATGTCATAGATGTCTTCAGTGATTACATGTCTTCGATAATTACACGGTTTCTTTTATAAGTCACACTGCTTACAGTAGCGACGCTACTATGGTGCTTTACCCGGTTGTTAAACCTTTTTTTGATTGTCTGCCGCACCTAAAATACAAAAATTACAATTAAAATACAGTAGGATTATTTTTTAACGAAAATCTTTACAAAGCTTGAAAAAAAATTGTTGCTTTAAAAAAAATGCTTACATAGATAGTAAGGTAAGGTTTTTGCTAATACTGGTTACAAAGATGTTTTCGTCAGATAAACTGAATACAATATCTTTTCGTCAGTTACAATTTCAACATAGAGTGATTAAACCGTATAGATTATGATAGTAGAAAAATTAGCTTTCGTCAGTTCATCTGCAATAGTTTACAAAACATTTAAAGCAACATGGAATCACCTCTTTGCTGAAGGCGCACTGCGAGAGCCACACGAAGAATCCTTGCATGGAATTCAAGACAACATAGATGTATTCCACCACTTTCCAATCACAAAAAACGATGATGACACCAAAAATCCATGGAAGTCCCACGGCTGGGGCAAGGAGCAATATACCATGAAACATATTCCTGTTAACAAAAATGAAAAATATGCTCACTAAATATTCATGGGAAACAATTATTATATCGACAGCACACTTATTGACAGTCCTCTATCACCTGAAACGGATCACAATATTATACTCTCGGGTGATATAATTCAGAGCTGTCACATCAGAGTGTATAACTCCGCCCTGTGCCTAAATACTGAACAGTAAGCAGTCTGTGTATTGGCAATTTCTTTCCTTTTTAAAACATTAATTCAGCAGTAACTCGCCAATTACAGGATAAACGATGCTTTATAAATTATGTCTTTAAATAAGGCTTAGGGAGTGGCGTTGTTTTCTGTCGTGAGAAACAATCCTGCTGTGACTGCAATTGAAGCCGAGTTCTACGATTAGAAGCCAAGCATCGTAACCATTAGGCTACTGAACTCCACTCCACTTTATGCTCGAGATTGAAAGAAAATCAAATTTCCAAGACATTGACCTTGATTTTTGACCACTTCTTCACAAAATTTAATCATGTGTTTCTTTTGTTATTATGTACTATTCAACTAAACTTTATAATGATTAATTTCATAGTTTCTGGGTAATCTTGCTAGCGGACAAACAGACAGAGAATACTAATCAAGAGGAATTATTATTTACTTATGATCGGCATTGGCCAATAATCGAAGAATTGTTCGGAAAAGATCAAGGTAGGTGATCCTCGGGTTTTAATATATTTTTGTAGGCCGCAAGACATACCGTCGGACCCGCAAATAGCCCGTGATGGGTTATTTTAAATAGTACATTGACATAAATATTCTTGTAAAGAATATGTTTTTGTTATAACTATTTGGATTTGTTAAAATATTTGGTTTTATTGTAATGCAGAAATGATTTTTTTTTCTAACCTGATTCTAATGAACCTTTGTATTTCTTCTTTAGATTGGTCCGGTATTTTAGATTTCTCGAACGTTACGTAGCCAATAACACACAACTGTACGATGATAATCTATAATAGAATGTTACGTTTTAAATGAAAAGTAAGCAAATACGGTATGTTGCAAAACCTCTCATAACTGAAAAAAGTACAATCCAGCCTAGTATGCGGATATTATAGTAATATATCTTTCAAGATGTTGGTAATATATAAAAACGAAATGTAGGATGAAAATCTTTATAAATGATTTATCTTTTTAGTATTGTGCACAGAAGCTGGAATACAGCACAATTGATAATAGAAAACATTGAAAGCCTATCGAATCCAGAAAAAAATTAACCATTATTATCTTTAACTTGGCTAAAAAACAAATTGTTTATTTTTTTCCAACCAGGTTATCATGCTTTCTAGATGTAATGTATTAAAGGTTTGTGTTAGTATGTTGAAAAGAGAAACATTACCAGATTGGTGAGGCAGACTATCAGAATGAAACTCCAAATGGTACCAGATTCAGTATCTAACCAGCACCTAAAATTAACATAATTTAAAAAGTAGAAATACCGGTGTTTACTGTTTTCGTTAAAATAGTTCCGAGTAGTTCAGCACTCAGCTGACATGACAAATGATGTGCTACTCATTGCAATCAGTTGTGGCCCCAGAGATTTGCCGAAAGGGAATTAAATAAATCTGACATAGAGTCCAGACTAAAGAGATGCGTACATCAGAGTCCTCGAGTAAATGGTTGAAACTGTGCTTGAAGACCACAATATTAGAAATTGAAATACTTTGGTAGGATTGGCTAAATAATGCTTATATAGTCTGAGGACTTCAAGTGTTTAACGACAACTGGAGGTCCGACGGTGAAACATTTTCCTCATTGACTCCGCTGGCGCAATCATTGCGACTTAATAAGGATTTTATTGGAGTAGGGGAAACTATCCCCAAGCCCCACATGTTCCCTTAACAATTATATCTATGGTTTAACGCAAACACATTTGCTACTGCCAATATATATATTTACTTCCAACAATAACAAATATAAAATTAAAAAGGTCGTGCAGGGGCAGTCACGAATAAGCAAAAGTTAAAAAAGATAGTGCTGCTTCATTTCTTTGTCAACAAACTCAGCACCAATACAATAATATACTTTAGGAATTATGCATAGGCCCAGGCCACTAAAATATAAAAAAATAGTATTTAGTCAAAGAATCTTCAAAATTAATATTTAAAAAATGAATAGTACGGTAATTTATTCCTAAGTATAAAAGTAACAAATTAATTTGATTATTTGTCGGCTGAGCTTTGCTGCTCTTATACTAGTATTCAGTAACGGTAACATTTTTTTCTTATTCTTAATCCTATTACTACAGTATAGTGTTAATAAGTTTATATATGTAGTAGTAATATATATATATATATATAT
>NW_022722086.1:35444-66116 GCF_011630105.1 Anneissia japonica | reverse complement strand
CAATCAAAGTAATAAGTATGATTTAATGTCCCTGTACTGCAGTAAATCTTAAAATTACAGTCCTTTTGTAGTGAACAAAAATATGTTTACTTATCAGATGCGTAGTTTTCTCTTGTTATACCAGCAGTCACTGCAACAACAATGACAGGTCCAATCCATCCTATGAACCGACAGTAAGTGAAGCGCTTTGAATGATCAGCAAACGGACGTTTGATCTTCATGAATAAATCCGTTGATATAATCAACATCCAGGAGAAAGCTGCCAAAAGACTGTAGTGCAGAAAAGCTGCAAGGACATTGCATGGGATCTGTGAGGACAGAATGTCGATGTTAAATTGTTACCGTACTTCCAAGACGTTATTTGCTTTTTCAGCAGTAGTTAGAAAAGCCATTGTTTTTGTTATTATTTTTTTTCTTTTTTTCTTCCACGTCGTTTTTCCTATCTTTCTGCACTTGCGTTTTCCGCCCGGCACTTTGGTTACTTTCCATTCTTGGATCTTTCCATTCTTTGTCGAAGCATAGACCATTATATCAAGGATGTACTTCCTAATATTTAGTGTCTAGAGTGGAGTGTGTTGTGAGGGCCAATTAAAGTGGCTTAAGAGCAAACACTCTACACCAGATATTTCAAAAACGGGTAAACTGATCTGAATGAAACTTTGAGAAAGTTTAACTTGTCAAGTTACATGGAAGAAAGTATTACGTTTTTGTGACGATCTAGTTTAAATCACGACCTCCAGATAAGTAGCCTAATGTCTTAACCACCCAAATTACTTGAGGATTTTTTTTGGGGGAAAAGAAATGGGAATGTACCGGACATTCAATACCGTACTTATAACAAGCCAGGTAGGGCGGCAAACATCAATTCGTATTATTTCTCCTGACGAAAATACACAATCGGAATAGCATTGCAGTACCCACTGCTACTTGAGAATCGGATTCACCACTAGCCACCAATCGCAAATCTCGGTTGTCTAGTAGTTAAGATATCAGGCTTGGTACCTGGAGGTCGTAGATTCAATTCCCACCCGAATCACTAGTGATTTTCTTTCGCAAATATTTGGGATTGTACTGAGCATTCAACAAGTCTGGTAGGCAAACCTTTTGTATTATTTCTCCTGACGAAAATACGCCATCGGTAAAGCATTGAAGTACCTACTGCTACTTTTTTTTATATTGTATTCATCAATAGACTACTAAGCGCATGCTCGGTGGTCTAGTGTTTAAGACAGCAGCCTAGATACCTGGAGATCGTGTGTTCGATTCCAACCCAAATCACTTCGTTGGTTTGATTCCGACCCGAATCACCTGCGAAAATTTTTCTCTTAAGCAAATTGGCAGCAACTTTATGACAAGCTAAACATGGCTATTGGGTTAATCTGGAATGCAATTTTTCATTAACTACACTTATAAAATATTAGACCTGCATAGGGTACCATTTCTGTTTCTTGTAATAAATCGTGTGAGCTATAAAACATACGTTTTTAACGATGCGAATTTTTAAATCGGCATTTTAGCTTGCCCTTAACCAGGCTAGAAAAATCAAATAGTTGAAATACTTCAGTTGAAGTGCGCGTGATTTATTTGCAGTCCTCTAGTCAAATTCATTTTAAGAATACGAAATGACGTGATTTCGAAGTTTTAGCTCGTTTTAAAAAAACCGGATTGTCATTTTTTTGAAGTGCCGATAAACACTGGCATTTTTGAAACATCGAATGCATTGGAATTAGAGTTCTAGTATTCATACAACCCAATGGTATTTCCATTATGAAAGACTAGCATTGCGTTTAAAAGAAACCCCAGAGTCGGACATTTTTCTATTCTATACTTGTTGAGGCTATTGGGTAAAAATACGAAGACATACCGATTCTTTTGCATCAACTTCGAGTAACAAAAAGAAGCAATTGACACAAAGTAAAGCGATGACCAAGTGGCGCATGATTTTATATCTCTCAGAATTTCTTAAATCTCTGAAATACAAATAACCAAAAGTTTGATTGTTTACTACTCAACATTATTTTCAAAATGAATGATTTCCTGAACTATAAGCAGAAAGTAGGAAAATGTATACAAAAACATAATATTTTGAGTACCGATCGGGATATCCGAGTCTATGTAAAATGATTCGCTTGCCCTGCTGCATATAAGATACAAATTACCAATGATTTTTTGATCAAATTTTTATCGGATGTTGAAAATTAAAGCTATGTCATATTTTAATTTCATGATTAATACGAACATAAAATATATAATATTTATTCAAACTTACCTGAAAATACAGATAATGACGAGAGTAATTATGAGAAACAAACTTGAAATTGATAACCCAACTGTTGTAAGCAAAGACAAAATGTCGTTCTCGTTTGTCTAGAAAATATTGTAATAGGATTAATACTGAGGTTCTTAAACAAGCGTGTATTTTTAATCCTTTACTTATATATCCATAATTTCCTATTTGTTTAGTACATACCGGTACCGGCTTCGGTTTCATCAAAATGACAAACGATGTCAGATGATCACATACACACGTCACGCCGTTCTTGACATAGTTTTCATAGACAGTTTTACAGCCCTTCATTGACCATTTACTTAAAAATATTAACATTAATCAACGATTGTGAACAATATTTAACGAAAATCAATATGTAAATATTGAGTCAACAAAGCATGTTCAATCAATCTACAGTATTTATTCTACCGTTTCTGTTATTTACTAAACTTGCTGACATACATGCTTTTGTCGTTTATAGGCCTATATGGTAAAATGTTAATTTATTTGATATAATCATGTTGCCATTGTTATTATGCCCTGAATTATATCTCCAAAAAAATGTTCATTGCTGTTAATGTAAACATGTTGTGCTTTTAAATTGTGTTGCTTTATACTGAATAAAATAAAAAATTACAAACTCATTTTCAACACAGATTTTGTATTTGATATATAAAAATTTATTCCGTGTTCAGTAAATTTTTGCTGTCTTCTAAAACTATTTATAAGTATTCAAATTACATACTCAAATACTACAGGGAAGCAAAAACGCCAATCTATTTTGTTAGGCCTACTGTTGTAATATTTATTACCATTATTATGTTATAATAATGTAAGAATATTTACTTACGCTGATATGACATTTTCATCTTGTGTATAGTAACATACCGGTACCGGGGAAAGACTCGCACTTTTACCATTTTCTGTACTATTTACCTTCATACATATTTTGTTAAAAGAAAGTGATGTTAATTTAAGTTATTGAACAATGCCCATGATGCATGACTGATGTAAACAAACTGACAAAATTCCTGCCTGAAAAGGTCTTGCTTATTGGTTTCAATGTAAGTGAATTAACTTGCATGTGTCGTACTTGGTTTTTAAGTTTTTTACAGCCAGCAGCAAGTAACACGCAAATTAGTGGGCAGTGTAACACTTTAAAATTTAGTGTCTATATCCAGGAAGTAGAATGTCTTAGTCAATCAATCAATCAATTAATCAATCAATCAATCAATCAATCAATCAATGTGACATTTATTTCACCATGAGCAACAGAAAAAAGAAAACATACAATACTATGGCGAGGGACCAGTTTAGAAGCCTATGCTTGTCTAAATGGTCCCTTTTAACAGATACAAAGACTAAAAATTAAAACACACAAAAAAGAAAAAAATATCATAAAAGTACCTATTGATATCCTTTTTTCAGAGTTTACTAAAAGTCTTATGAGTATTTGGTGTTTTTAGTTTACTACTATCAATGTTGTTCCATAAGTACATTTTGATAATTTGAGATGATTTCCTTTTTAAGTAGTTTACTAAAAGTCTTAATAGTATTTGATGTTTTTAGTTTACTATCAATATTGTTCCATACATGCGGACCATGGATACAAATTGAGAATTGGCTTTTAGTCAGCCTAACAAACGGAATACGAAGCCTATTACACTGTCTTGTCCGATAGTTATGAACATTACTTTTGTACTGAAATAGATCCTTAAATACATTTTGTAACATTTCATGGGTGTGTTTATACATAAAACATCCTACTTGTACCTTATTAATGTCATAAATATTCAAAAGATTATGTTGATGAAATAGTGGTTCAGCATTGCATCTATATGGTGATGATGTAATAATACGAATAATTCGTTTTTGGAGGTTATATAGTTTAACAAGGTTTGAGGGATAGTCATTTCTCCATATAATATTACCATACTGGAGGTAAGGCGAAATTAGTGTATTGTAAAGAGCGAGTAAAATATTTGTAGGGAAAAACTGTTTGACTCTGCCAATTACTCCTATCGATTTAGAAATTTTTCTTGCAACGAAGTCAATATGAATTTTCCAGTTAATATGTTCATTAAAAATTATACCCAAGAATTGAACTTCTTTCTGTTGAGCTATTGCTTTACCATTGATTTTAAGAGGATTGTCAATTTCAGGGCATTTCTTCTGAGTTGGACGGAAAATTATATAGTTATTTTTTTGCCAATATTTAACAATGGTTAACTTGATGGTTAACAACATATCAAGATTGTCTCTTGATAGGAAAACAGTCGTATCATCAGCGAATGACACCGTTTTAAGTACATTACTAACCAAATGAATGTCGTTAATATAAATTAGAAACAGCAAAGGGCCTAATACTGACCCTTGAGTTACTATTGAGGAAGTCAATATGAATTTTCCAGTTAATAATAATATGTTCATTTAAAATTATACCCAAGAATTGAACTTTTTTCTGTTGAGCTATTGCTTTACCATTGATTTTAAAAGGATTGTCAATTTCAGGGCATTTCTTCTGAGTTGGACGGAAAATTATATAGTTATTTTTTTGGCAATATTTAACAATGGTTAACTTGATGGTTAACAACATATCAAGATTGTCTCCTGATAGGAAAACAGTCGTATCATCAGCGAATGACACCGTTTTAAGTACATTACTAACCAAATGAATGTCGTTAATATAAATTAGAAACAGCAAAGGGCCTAATACTGACCCTTGTGGTAGGCCACATGTTATGCCTGAAAGATTTGATTCATTTGAGTTAACGATGACGTATTGTTTCCTACAACTGAAGTAACTAGATAACCAATGTAAAACAATACCTCTGATTCCATAGTAATGTAGCTTTTTAAGCAAAATATCATGATCAATAACATCAAAGGCCTTAGAAAGGTCCATAAACACACTGATTAAGAATTTCTTATTTTCAAAATCCCGCCGTAATGTTGGCGATAAGATCCATAATAGCATCAGATGTCGAATGGTTTTCACGAAACCCAAATTGGTGATCGTTGAGGATAGTGAATTTATCTAAAAATGAGTATAATTTGGAATACATAATTTTTAAGTATTTTAGAAAATATTGGTAAGATAGATATGGGTCGATAATTTGTGAAATCATCACGTTTACCTTTTTTTGAAAATTGGCAATACTTTAGCAATTTTCAGGTTATCAGGTACGATTCCTTTTATAAACGACTGATTGATAATATAAGTCAGTGGTTTTCAAATGGATAATGCAGAGCCTTTGACCACTTTTGACGTTATGTTGTCAAAACCCGAACATTTGTTGGAATCTAGATTTCGTATAACATCCTGTTCTACAACAGGTGTTAAAAAGAATGAGGGGCAGCGGTTGCCAGTCAAGTAGTCAGATGGCGCAATTTGAACAGTAGGCGGAATAATTGATTTTACAACCTTTGGACCTACGGTTACAAAATAATGATTGAAAAAGTCAGTAATATTCTGACTACCAGTAACACGTGTATTATTATGATAGAAGGTATCTGGAATAGCAAGTTGGGTTCCTTGAGGCCTTATCACAGAGTTGATAACATTCCATGTTTGCTTAATGTTACCTTTGTTTGTTCAAATTTATTAATGTAAAACTGTTTTTTTTTGGCAATTCTGCACAGGTTAATATATTTGTTTTTAAACCGAGTATATATTATTTTATTATTCATGTTGGGGTTCTTCATATACCTTTTATATAGCACATGCTTCCACTGGCTCGATTTTACCAAGCCAGGGCTCATCCAGGGTTGCTTACATCTTTTGGTATTACGAGAATTATTTCTATTACAAATATGTTTATCATGTACACTTCTATAAATGTTATAAAATCAGTTATAAGCATCATTTGGATCACTTTTTTGATAGACCACAGACCAGTCTACTAGAGTTAAAGCTTCATTGAAAGCATTCAGAGTTCGTTAATTAAATACATTTTTAGTTTTATATTAATATTATGTCATTGCTCTTAGTTGATTTGACAGGACAACCGATGTGGAATATTGGAAGATGATCAGATATGTCAGTTATTAAAACACTTGATACCTGTAGAATATTATCATCAAATAAATTAGTAAATATGTTATCGATCAAAGTGGCAGAGTTATCCGAAATGCGTGTAGGTTTAGATATAAATGGATAAAAAGTGTTTGCCATAATATTTTCAATAAATTCACTAGTGGGGTTGTGACAATTATGATTAAGTAAGTTAATGTTATAATCACCCATTATATAGCACTTTTTTATTTTCATTGTTTATCTTTATTATAGATTATAGTTTATTCAAGGGCAGATGTAAAGTGATGTACATTTAAGCCAGGTGCTCTATAAATAATACCTATGATTACATTTTTATTATTTTCGTTTATGATTTCAACAAAGAGGGATTCACAAGCATTAACATCAAGAGCGAGATTAGGTCGTGGGATGAATTTTAGGTTCTTATGTACTTTGATTAAGCCTATCTTTAGAGTGAATTGTGTAATTACTAATATGGGGAGTCACAGATGTGGGGTTAAGCCAGGTCTCAGAAATTCCTATAATAGAAAATGTATGATTTAATGTGGATAAATAGTGTTTTAGATCATCGATGTGCTTAGAAAGGCTTTTAATGTTCAAATGGAACAATGAGAGTGCCTGAGATGATATTTTTTCAGAAAAATTATTAAATTCATCCTCACCCATATATTTACAGTTTTCTAATGTATTGGAATGCTCTTGTAGATAATTTCGTGTTGGGTCTAATTGATCATCATATTTAGTATCGATGACATTTTCAATAGGATTGAATTTGGTATTTAATGATTTGCTCGAGTTCACTAATAAAATGGGGTTGATATTAGGTAAGGTAATTTCAGTACTATCTAAATTATTAAATGGGAGGGATTGCCATCCTACAAGATCAGTGATGTATGATTAAGTTTATAAACATGAATAATTGCGATAGTTTCCAAGAGCATTTAGTCAAGATAGTAAAATGTACAATTATCGTAACACCCACAAACTTTAAACTGAGGTAATAATTGATACAATAGGGCACTGATAAAGATCCATAACAAGCAAAATAAGTAACAAATGAACAAATAGGTAAAATAATAAACAGCAAGACTTGATCAATAATGAAATTCAAAAGGAGTTATCAGTAGCGGCTCCCAGACATTACTTAAAGATACAATAATAAGTACATAATTTGCAGGCTAGATAATATGAAAAGAGAATGAAGATGACAGTATGAACTAATACACGGTATCAGGATCTCCCGGCCAGCAGCATTAAATTGTACTATTCAGTGCGAAAATCAAAAGGCTGACCATTTTTCCTCCACTTTCCAGCAAAGAACTTCAGTTTCGTCGTGAGAGAAAAGCATGCGACAGGGTTTGAATCTATGACATGGAATTCAAAAGCAAACATTCTATAACAACAAAGCTTATCAACTGTTATTTTGTAAAACTGAATATCTCATGGTGGTATTTTGTTTTTAATTTACCCATCTTAATTTGTAGTTTAAAATAATATAAAATATATTTAAAATAGTTACAATTATATATGTTTACCTTAATTACAGGAAAGTTAATTTCAATACTTTTAACTTGTATTATTTCATTGTTTTTGTCATAAATATCCATGCTCACAATATCAGAAGCACTACTTAATTCTTCTCCACTGCAAAATAATAATACAAAATACATTGTTAAAAATGAATGAAATGTATTAGACAAAAAGGTTGACACATTTTTATCAGAAAAAGTCAACAAAATTAATAATTAAGGATGACTTTCTGTCAAAACTGCTACACTGAAACATCGAAATATTATGAAAAAGCAAATATAAAATCTCGACTGGTTCCTCGATTAAACAAACACTCCATATACGGTTATAAAGGGTTAAAGGTAGGAGAATAACCAATAACTTGCAGCGTAATTGTGCTGAATTGCGTATGGGCGTGGTCCGTGACTTTCTAGCAGCCATCAAGAGCTGAAATGAATCATCATCGGGGTAACCCCCCAACTCTTCCGAAAGAAGACTTCTACCAACCGAACCATGGGCGAAGAGCGATTGGAACCACCGCCGATGTTAAGGCTGTAGTAGTATGTATGTATATGTATATGTGCGTAAATGTATACATATATATACATATATATACAAATATATACATATATATATATATAAATCATCAAAGAAAGGTAAATATATATATATATACACACATATATATATATATACACATATATATATACACACACACACACACACATATATACAAACTTTAGGTAATTATTAAACTGCGAAGAGCCAGTCTGGCCGAAACTGTTTTCAACATTATCTACCATGTATATATTAATACGGTAAGTTGTAATACCCCATCTGTTCTATGCAGCGAAGCAATGTACACTCTTGAACGTAACTTACGAAGTTTGCAGAGATATGGATTCATCAAGAACAGTTTGATTTGCAGAGACTTTGAATGGTCCGTCTATAGAATAAGAATTTAGAGTTTACTTGCACCAGGTTATTTAATCAAGGCACTAACATTAACAAATTCACCTTAATTCAATGAAATATGCCTATTTCGTATTTTTAATAATGCGTCTCATTTAGTTTTAAAGATTACCCAGAGTTAATCTAAAAATGCTCTCATGTCTTAGTTCGTTTACTAATAGAAACATATTACTTTGAGTAACATGTACTACTGATATATTTATTTGTCCATAACGTTTATACTTTTTTAATTAATATAGATATCGATACTTTTTCCGTCTGCGTCAACTGAAGCCGATAATGTGACACTATCTGGGTCAGAAGATAAAGCAACGTCGGAGACTTCTGTTCCGTCAAATGTTAGGTGAACTGCAATATAAATATTAAAACATTATCTGCGCAATCTATTATTTCTTGGGTTTTCGTACAGGTTACTTACTTTTGAGAAAAAAATATCATGTTGCAATGCGCAAAACAGCAGAAAATAAAAGTTTAAATGCTGTCATAGGTAAGTTTCTAAATGTTTAACTCAGCCCCAACTACACCAAATAGTCTCTACATATGTATATGTATATATGTATATGTATATATGTATATGTGTATGTATGTATGTGTGTATGTATGTATGTATGGGTGTATATGTGTATGTATATATGTATATATCCATCTATGAGGGCTCGTGAGCTCTCATGGATGGGGTGAGGGGGGGATCTCCTACTACTAACTATCATTTTACTATCCAGTTCAAGTGGGTCCTTGAGAGGCCACGACGTGGGTCGGGCCCTTCTGTGCTACACATCACTTTATTAAACGCCTGGAAACGATAACTTTTCTATAATAATAATAAAAAAAAAAAACAACAAATAGACCAAAATGCCACAAACTCTTTGGCAAATTTATTAGAAGGGGTCAGTCCAACTACGACATGGAGGTTTGACAAGATTATGTAACACCTGTGTGATTTCTTGAAAAACGTAATAAATATAAATAATAAATATACATTTGATTGGCTGACTGACTTGTTAAAATATTAATAGGCATGGTCCTTCCTTTCCACTGGTGCAACGACGAGTCATAGGACTCTGGGCCGAAAAAAAAAAATCTTAGGAGCACCTTGCACATCAGTAAATATTTCTGCTCACGAAGTGACCGGGGAGCGTAACCCCCATATTGTGTGACTAATCCACACACATTTGCGTGCAACATATATATCAGGTCTATGCATATGCATGTGCATTTCATTAGCTTAATCATGAATATATGAATATATTAATCTATGTTCCATTAATGTAGCTTTGCCAATATAAATAAGTATTATCAAACAATCATTCAATCAATCGTTTCAGGGGCGGGTCCAGGACACACGGGGTCTATCTATCCCAACCCCCAAAAATGGAGCAAAAAGTCCAGAAAGAAAGGAGCATGACGTCACACCGTAGGCCAGCTCCAAGCCAATTTTGTTAAATGTCAGTGGTCTCCACTACTGCTAAACAAAATTATTTCTCTATATCCGCCCCTTATGGGTGGATGGGTATATTCAGTGTAAACACCAAGGATAAACTACAAAAGTCTCCAGCATGGTTATGGCTAATCATTTATGATTAGGGCACCTTTAAGTGGCCGGAAGTGGCACTCATAGACTTAAAATGCAAGTATAATTTTCTTTTTAATTTCATTTTTAAAACAATTGGCAAATTTAGACTGACTGGCGCACGAGAACGCATTAGTCATTACGACAATATACACCGGGAGACAATCCCCTCTTTTCCGATTAGTATATAGCGTTCTTTAACTTGCACACAGGCCATAATGCACACGGGACCAACGGGTTAAATGTCTCATCCGAAAGACGATACGCTATCGTAATTTGCATTTCAGCCCTCCGTCTGAAACACAAGGAGAGCAGCGATTAGAATTGATTACACCACCTCCTTCCTAAAGCCTCTTCCAATTACCATCTTAAGCCGGACACTCACTGCGTCGTACGACGGTTGCACGACGAATCCACATTTGCTTCCGGCGAGCGACAGACGACGCAACGCCGTCTGCTGATTGTCAGTGGCAATCTGAACGGATCCTCATTAAAAAGACGATCCATTTAAGTCCGCGTCTTCGCGTGCGTTCTTCGTCGCGTTGCCGTCGCGTCGCCGTCGCACGCAATGAGTAACCGGCTTTAGAAGACCTAAAGAATTTATCCTCCTAAAAGTTAAAACTGAACGGTCCAAAAAAAATCATCTTAAATTTTGGTTTGTTTCAGGGCTGGTAAGAACTCCATGCACAGGCTAATGCTTTGTTGATTTTAAAATAAGTATTTAAAATACTACAATAATCTCACTACAATAATTAGAATTATAATAATAATATTAATAATGATAATTAATAATAATAATAATAATAATAATATGATAATAATAATAAAATAATAATAATAATAATAATAATAATATTGATTTTAATATTGGTTGCCTTTTTGCCCTTTGAACCTCTTTCCTTTTGCAGTTTTTGTGATGTGGGTCCTTTTTGTTACAAAAATGCTTAGAATTTGATTGTTTGGATTTTTCTGCTTGAACACTTTACTTTTGCAAAATTCAACCCATTTTGAGTGTTTCAATAAAGAATGATTTGATTTGATTTGAATCGAAGACCTAAGAAATCTCCACGTTTCAGCACACACAGTGGCTACCACCACTTTATGCAACTGAGCTAAGCTACTTTGCTCCCTGGTTATAAATCTATATATGGTACCATTCCAACATTTAATAATAGGCTCTATTACAGTAAAACTTTTTAGAAACGGACAAAAATTTACTTCCTACTACCTCTAGATCACTTTTTCTTCAGGTCATTAAATAGGCTTGAAAACATTAATATGACGACGTTTAAGTAACAAAATTTATTGATAGTTTTAATAAAGTGTCACTTCGATACCACAAATTATGTTTTTCTGAAACACGATAAGGCCAATCTGAATAAAATGACCATCGTACTTAAAGGTTCAATCGACGATGTTGCAAGCGTTTATCATCCGAATATCCGAATTATTAGTAGGCCTATAATGTATACAATAATAATAATACATACGTACAAGAATTTAACGTGTTGTGTACAATATCATTACATGTATTTAGAAATAGGCCCACTATTATGGATATCCATGCATTTAATTCTTTATTTATTGGATTGGATTTTAAGGTGGGTAGGGATGCAGCTGGCCGGGGCTCGTATGTTTATGAAAATTAAAAGGAAATACATTGTCAAAAGTGTCGTATTATTAGATTGCTCGGTAGTAGTAAGTAGGGGTCCATGGCTTTTTCGGGACACATTTAGTAGTGGAGGAACTAAGCGTTTCCCCCGAAAGCACACAGGCATTACATAACTGGTCAAACCTCTGTAGTAAAAAGTTGAAGTTGGGGTATAGTTGAAAGAATCCCTTCTAATAAATCTGCCATAGAATGTATTGATTGTGGGATTTTGGTCTATTTAGTTTTTCGGAAACTATAGAAAAGGTTACAATATTGTCAAAGCGTTGTAGGAATGTGTGTAGTATTAGTAGTAATAAGGGCCCACGTTTCGCCCAGAAAGCACATGCATTACTTAAGGCTTGGTTGTAATGTGCTAGGTAGTAGTAGGAGTCCACCCCCACTCCGAGAGCCACGAGTTACGCAACTGTGTCCAATTTATATTAATACGGTATGCCATAATTGGACTTTACGGGATAATGTATGAAAAAATACACCTTTTTTGATATGTTTTAACTGCAAAACATTATTCAGCAACGGAAGAGATTTTTAAACGATACCAAACACGCCAACTTTTGGAGATTTTATATATTTATTTTAATTTCATATACCGGTACATTTTAGGTATATTTTGCGGTTAATTTAAAACAAATAACACCTATTTATGAATTATGTCCTATTCTTGTTTGAGTGACAATAGTTTTTACATGTCTAGTTTTTTGCCTGACTAGACATTATTTAGAAACTAAAATCATATCTGTAGCTTATTTAGCTCCAATTTTGAGGACATTTTAGCTAAATTTTGGAGGCCATTTTGAAAAATGGCGGCCATTTGTTTACAAGGTGAAAAATCAAGTGTCAACAGGGCTTAGGGTGACCAGGAGGGATTAATTTGGATATATGGCTATGTTGACTGTTTCTAACATTCCACTCCGCCCAACTTGATTTTTAGGCCTCTTTTTTAAATTTTTTTCCCAAGTCTAATAGCAATGGTGATAGTGATTGTAACGGTAATGGGAATGGTAAATGCAATTTTAATGTTTATGATAATAGTAATAATAGTATATTAATAGTAGATAATATAAGAATTATTATATATGATAGGATGATAATGATGACGACATTACTACTGTGACTGTGGCATCGAAGCCACAGTCGCAGTAGTTGGTATCGTTATTATTTCCATCGTATTACAAATTTTATAAGGAAAAATTAATTTTTAATCTAACACTTTTACATTTTAATGTGATAGATTTAATCGTAAAATATGCGTAATCACTAACCTTGGATAGTAAACGTACAATTATCATAATTCCCTGACGGATCCGTAGCGGTAAAATTGAACTTGTGTGGCCCAATTCCAAGATCATCAGGAAATGTTTCATTGGGTTTAGGAGAGATGGTAGGGATATCCCCGGAGTTGTCAGTTGCATATATATATTCACGGACTAGTGCTGTCTCGTAAGAATTTCGTAGGACGCGTTAAGAATGACAAAATATTCTCTGTATCTACTGGAACCGAGCCACATAGCTTGTATTCCACTATTTGCATTCACACCTGGGCTGTGTATATATATTGGTTTGGCTCTGTAATCATTAGTGGTCGTGGGACTAGTTTGGGCCCTACATAAGCTGGTCGAACGTTTCGTTTGGGTCTATACCCTAGCTGCACTGATGAGGCCTGGAAGGCCGAAACGGATCCGTCTGCAGATATTGGGATTCCTTCCAGTGGATGCTTAGTTTATTTTGTCATTCTGATCGGATTTTCTCTACTGTTCCGTTTTAATATTAAATAGTTTTGAATTATGTGGCCGTTTGCTCTTTTATGAGTTTTCCCATTTGCCTTTTAGAATTTATATATTATTAAAGAATCTCTATTGAGATCCAGCGGGCCGCCATCGATGCACGGTAGAGATTGCACCTTTAGATCTCCGATCTTGTTCACAAATTCACGGACTAGTGCTGTCTCGTAAGAATTTCGTAGGACGCGTTAAGAATGACAAAATATTCTCTGTATCTACTGGAACCGAGCCACATAGGTTGTGTTGCACTTGGAATGAGTTGCTTTGGTGCTGCTTTTTTTCTATATTAATTAATTTACCTAGGGTTGCTTTGTTTGGGGTATGGGGCTTTGGCCCTAACACTTCAACGATCCTTCCCTGGGATGCATTGTTTGGGGTATGCGGGCTTTGGCCTTAGGATGTAACGTTTCAATGTCAAAACCGGCCAACGCTCGTCTTCTTTTCTTTTGCTCCGAAACTCGCTCGCTTATTATATTATTTCATTATTATTATTATTATTATTATTATTATTATTATTATTATTATTATTATTATTATTGTTAATATTATTGTTATTGTTGTTGTTATTGTTATTGTTATTGTTATTGTTATTGTTATTGTTATTGTTATTGTTATTGTTATTGTTATTGTTATTGTTATTGTTGTTATTGTTATTTGTTATTATTATCATTAATATTTTATTGTATTTTGCTTTTTATTGTGTAATATATTGTATATCGCTAATTACATTAACTTCCGTTTTAACCGGCGCCATAAAAAAAAAGTATGTCTGTCTGTCTCTCTTTCTATCCATGCAGTTGAGACTTAACTCAGGATGACAAATAATTATGAACTTTTCATGTAGGCATGTATTGCATCGTTTTATAGCATTAGAATATGCTTGCATTGTTTTATACTTTCCCATTTTATGGTATAAACTGCTTGTTAGTGTCTTACTTTCCAAATGTATTTACTCATTTTAGAACTATTTTTGTATTTAGCGTTACTGAACGAGTAATTGTGATTTATATATCTAGTTTAATTTTTTTCCGATGCAAGTTTCTTCTTTATTGTTGTCACTCCTTGTTACAGTAGCTTAACCCTTTCAGTGAGGCATCTGCGGGATAGTGGGCATTCGGACTTCTGGCGACAGTTACATTTTATTATCGATTGAAGGGTTCCTTTTCTGTAGTTCGTTAAATAATATAGTTCTGTTGTGCGAAGTTATGGCACTATTCATACTCAGCATCCAGCTAGAGCTGAGTTTTAATGTGTTTCTGTTGAATAGCTTTCTGAGCTTTTGTTTTTGTCGGAAACGTTCATTTATTAGGCGTAGAAATGTGTGACCTATATTATTGGTGGCGACGTTGACGCTATACGGGGGTTAACTGGAAACCATATAACATTTCGGTTACGACTTTGTTGGTACATCCTTTTTGATTTGATTTTATTCAGCTTTATATACAATAAAACACACAATTTAAAATACACGAAAATCATTTAAAAAAAGCGTCCTATATCAAATTACAATAAAATACGGTCATTACATATACAAAAATTACAATAAAATCCGGTCATTGAATTGGAAACATCAACAATCGACAGAGATACATAAAATAAAAACAAAAAAAAATCAAGCGTTACATCAATTTACAAGAAAAAAAAAATCAAAGCCAAGGATAACCCATAAAGTCTATTTATGAGTAGTTGTTTGTATTTTTGATGTTTATATAATCGTGCTATATTTTTTTTTTAATTCGTTGTTAGTATTTTTGAATTCGATGTTGTGGATAAAGATAAGCTTTTTGTTTTAAAATTTATTTCGATGCTTAATGGGGCTTGGTGAATTAATGGTCTTGAATTCGAAAGTTTCCTTTTTCGAGAGATAGGTTGGTTGCAAAAAGAGGAAGGCTTTCAATCGCATTCGTCGTAGAAGTTATTTTGTCTCCTCAGTCATACATTTTAAGTGATCCTTATGTTCTGCATATATGAATGGTCTTGGAGTATCCAAGCTTCATGGGTTTCATATTAATATAAAGAATGTGAACGGTAAAGAAGAGGCATCTGAAATGTGAAAACAATAACTGACCCAACCGGATTTTAAACCCGGGACTTTCTGCTGTTTATTCCGACGCCTTAACTAACTAGGCCACTGAGGTTTTCATTGGAAGTTCGATTCCGATCGGGGAAATTGATTTCACACCTTACCGTATGCAACCACAAGACTAGTATTCGACACGCATCTTAATCGACAAGAAGAGATAATTTTATATATTATACATTTATTATAAGACTTTATAAATATTATATAAGTGCTCTAATGATTTTAAATGGATATTATATTCTTAAATGTTATTACAATGACATTTATTTTTAATGGTGGGTAATTACTAACCTTGAACCATTATTGTAAACGTACAAGTATCATTGTTTCTCGACGAATCTGTAGCTGTGAAGGTGAATCGTTCAGCTCCAATCTCAAGATGAGCTGGAAAGATCTGGCTAGGATCGGGAGAGATGATTGCATCACTACCGCAGTTGATATAAATTGCACTAGAATAGTCTGCTGAAGCCGTGGCCGCTCCAGTGTCGGTCTCCTCAGTCACGTCAGATGGGCATGTCAAATTTGGTTTTATTGTTTCTATAACAAATAATAAGTGAATTAAAATTGATTATTATTAATATCATCATCATCATCATCATCATCATCATCATCATCATCATCATCATCATCATCATCATCATCATCATCATCACCATCATTATTTGCAAGCTTTCTCACTTTCGTATTGTAAGTGTTTGGGTAGTAGGCCTATATAAAGAGAAATTTTGGCTCATATTTTTAGTTAATTTTAGGCTTGAAGTATTTACAAATCGTTCAAACCAAAGACTTTTTTTTCAGAACATAAATGTTTCTATTAGCTGTAATAAGACATGTCGAAAAGTAAAAAGAAATGATATATCTGACGTTTAATACTAGTCACCTATTATATTCACAATTTTATATTTACATAATGTTGTAGGTATATAAAAATACACAGACTTTTATGATTTTGCATAGCTCCTTGTTAATTCACAGACATTTTTGTTAATTAACAACAGCTGTGTTGTACCTTACAAAATTTGTCTACGTTTTTATCACACAAGTTGTTGTTTGTGTACAACAACCTACTTTATATATACTGAATGTTGTAGAAATACAGACTTTTCAATTGTTTCTTAAAATTCTTGTTCATTTACAGATTTGCTGCTTATTTACAACACTTGTGTTGTATTATACAATAGTTTTCCATGTCTTTATATCATATGTTTGTACGCATACACTAAATCGTTGTGTATTTACTAATTGTTGTTAATATACAAATACTGTAATGTTCCATAAAAAAGTTGTTAATTTACCGACTATTCTGTAATTTAACAAGGTTTGTGTTGTAGTTTACATTTAGTTTTCCGTGGTTTTAGACGACTTGTCTGTCCATGTACAAAATAAACATGTACATTTACTGAATGATAATTACAGACTATTCTGTAATTTAACAACATTTGTGTTGTAGTTTACATTTAGTTTTCCGTAGTTTTAGAAAACATGTCTGTAGTCGTACAACATGTGCATTTACTGAAAGTTGTAGACATACAGACATTTGATGTGTTATAATATTGTTGATTTACAGAATATTCTGTGATTTAAAGACATAAACATGTGCATTTACTGAATGATGTAGACATACGGACTCTGCGATGTGTTTTAATCTTTCTTGATTTACAACAGGGAACAGATAAGATTTACAGATATTCTGTAATTTTTCATTTTTTCCGTGGTTTATAGAAGATTGACCTGAGGTTTGACAGGCACGGTTCTTCAAAAATGCGTACAATAAAAATATGATTTCAATTATTTCACCCAAATATTGTATTAGTATGAATATTTGTGTTTGAAAATAAAATTATCTTGAATAATTAATACACGCGTCGTATGTCACGTGATTGAAATTTTTAAAAAGTTCGCGCTCGACAACGTCTTCTTTTCTATTTCTCTCCATCGGGGTGACTGCAGTGTTTGTAACCTATCAAAGAAGGTTTAAGGTAAATTTCTGGCCAACGGTGCCATTAAATTCTATAATGACCTACTAAGTGTAGGCCCTATGTATATATTCTAAAGTGCCTACTACTATTTGTATTTTGTTGCAATTGACTGTCATTATTATGTGATTGTAATTTGCCATATCAATAAGAGTCGAGGTCTTCTTTCTTCTCTTAACTTAAAATGCACAGCCGGGCATGAAATTGAAAACGTGAAAGCTATTATGTGAATATAAGAAGGGAAGCATAGGCCTATAGGCCTAGCTAAGCCTAATAAATAGATATGTTTACACTTCTTTCTAAATGTCTCCGTAATACAATATTTTTTTTTTAGGCGCCTGGGCTAGGCCTAGCTATATGGCTAATTATAGACCTATTCGAGTATCATATTACAAACACTTTAGTATTTTGTGGCTTTAGTTAGGTACGAGGCCTAGCTATAGCTAGGCCTAGGCCCTACATTATAGACAGCTACAATAGGCCTCTGCTAGCTAAAGTATAAGAAACCTTTATTCATTTACAAATCAGGTACTCCCATAGCCCTAGGCTAATACAAGTATAGAAAGGCTGTCAGCCAATGAAGTATTTTTTTTAATTAAAAGTGGAATGCTCAGACTCCAGTTTTAAAATAATTATACTCTTCAGTATCACATTTTGTTGAAATAGACGAATCACCCATTTCCATGTCAACTCCATTTCATCTTTTTTGGCACAATGAAACACCAGATATTGATATATTCAAGAATAAATGGTTGGCTGTGTGATGATATGAGTATTTGGCTATTATTGTCATTTTTTGCTAGACAATCAAAAACATTGAAAAACATTGGGTGTTGCCAATCTGAAATAAACATTTGGCCAAAAAACGTTTACCAGAAATAACAGTATAGTATATATATATTGTTAATTTTCGAATCTGTTACATATTGTGAAAATTTTGCTTACTGCCAATTGTCCTTATTGTTACCAAGGTTTTGTGTATCACTGATAAAAATTAGCTTGTGCCAAAATAGGACGCTTCATTAGGCAACTTGTATAATTTTTAACACTTGGTTAATTTTATTAATTTAAACTAAACTTGAATAAAACTTATTTTCCCTTTAGATGCAGTGCCTACAAATTCAGAACTTTTGTTAAAACTACCTTGTAGGCCCTATTATATATAATTACTATACATATATTTGCTATTGCAATGCAATGTATTCACCTATAAACAGGTAAAAAGACAAATTAAGTCTCTCTTTTAATTTTAGAGGGCCTTTAAATCCCATAATGCATCAGTTCTAATTATTATGATGTTTATATCTGTTATGCGCCTCAATCGTAACACTATAGTATTTATAAGAGAACTAATTGATTTATAAAAAATCAGAGCATTCCCCCCCCCCAAAAAAACCGTTTCTTTTCGAAATTTGGAGGCACTGTTTCTTTAGGTAATTTTTTCAATGGCACTATTGTTTTACACCGATAAAGTTTAATAAGTAATAAATAAAGTAATAAATTGTGCTATACCTAAATTATTAAAATGCTGATGTTTGGGATGACAATGTTGATGATGAAGATTTAATAATTGTTATAATATCACAATTTCGTAAATTTGTTTTACAGTAATAAAATTTTGTTTTGATTGTCTATTTTCCCCTTCAAAATTATGTACGTCTGACCAAAAATCATTTCCTGTAACAATTGAAAGATTTCCATACGGGTTTCGATGTAATTTAGAAAATTTTTAAAAAGGCCATCGCCCATTGATAAAAGAAATGCAGCGAAATTGTTGCCGACAAAATTGTTAAGTTTAAGTGAAAGGAAGAAAAACCTTTTTGGCAATTTAACAAAAAATTGTGGATATTTCACCAAGATCATTCCGTACGGACACAGGTGATGGTATTAAGGGATTTGCTGGATTAATTGAGAATGCATATTACAATCACCCTCTAATCACGCAACAAGCAAACTCAAGTTTGAAGGCAAAATTGAGAAAAGATGAAGAAGCAGGAAGCCAAAAATTGAAAAATACCAAAGATTCTTATGGTTGTTAGAGTGGCAGCCAGAGAGTTATGGAGAGCCAGAAAATGAAGAAACAGAAAAAGAAAAACAAACTTGGCTCCAGCAACAAAGTGTTGAAAAAACGATGAAAAAAAAAAAGGTTAAGGAATGCAGTATATGTAGGGTACTTATCCATCGCAACACTTTTCAATAAACAAAGAATCTGCTTTGTCATTCGAGCTTCTTCATGTTTAGTGGCCTTTCGTTTTATCCACCTTTCCTTCAAGCACAATATCGATTAACTCGATCATGGATTTTTCATCATTTCATGTTGATACTAACACTTCTTGTGATTTGTTTATTTCTTTGTAAGAAGTTAGAATCATTGACGCATCACTGTCGTTCGATTACTGTTGTATCGGAAGCAGGATCCTGTCAGTGTCAATAGCTAACAACACTGATGTGTCGTGTAGCTTTACGCACCAGAGAATTAATATCACTTTCGTTAACTACAACACCTTTACACCTCACAACTGGACACCCCTTCTGTTAAATTGTATAATTAGTATTTTGCTCATGAGAGTAGGAGTACAAGATTAAAAACAAATTTACACTCAAGCTTTTAAACCAGGGAAAATGACATTCTCTTGGTTTGAATGTTCAACACATTTATTAGGTGAATTATTAAAATGACAAAATATTTATAGTAATTAAATTTAAAATTAAATTGCTCAATTTGAAATATCATCAAAATTAACAACTTATGAATAAAAAGTAGTGTATTAAGAAATGTTTACCAGATTTTTTATACTCTGGATAAAGCAAATAAGGGAAAGGTTGCAGTAAGTCAATAGAGGTTTCGCATTTTTTAAACACACTAATTAACTTTTAAGATACTTCAAAATTAGCAATTTTATTTATGAGTATTTTGTCATTTTTTGGGGGACAATACATCTTTCAAGAAATTTGTTGTTTATTGTGAATTTAGTACATTGATTACTTTTGTTTTATTTCTTTATTTTTAGTTTCCTTAGTTAAAAATTGCATTACTACCATTGGTTGAACCTTGATATCCAATTGTTGGGACTTGTGTTTATACTAATCAGAAAAAGATTTACAAATCTCAACAAAAACTATTAATGTTCAATTAAATGCTACGTTGTTGAAAACTAAACAAAGCTAAGTCTAATCAAACTCTGCCAAATAAACTATTTTTTTCAAATACATTTTGGTAAACTATCTGGCTTGAAGCTAGACTTCACAAGTTTGGTGTCAGAATTCATATTCATTTTAAAGTGATTTTTTTTAGCATCAACCAAGGTTCTACTTGTAATATAATAATGTTTAATCTTAATTTCAGGATGTGTATTTAAAAAGAAGTCTGTCTGACTGGCTGGGTAGCTACTTCTTAATGAAAAAGATGCCAGTAAAAAAGACAAGAGACAAAAAAAAATGTTTATTGTTGCATTAGGTTTTAACCATCTTTTCATGTTTGAAAGTGCACTGTCCCTTAAGAAAAATAATTTTAGCTATGAAAATACTCTTGTATTGTATTCATGATTGAATGTTGTTTTTTGGTCATTTTGAAGTACCATGTACTGTACTTGGTATGACCTAAAGAATGTTACTCTAAAGTTTATGTTGTTAATTAATATCAAGTGTTTTTTATTTGCTTCAGGTAAAGGACAGTGCATCTTTTATGTACTATAGGTTGTTTCATACCACTGTATAAACACAGCACTGAGATTGATGTGGTGGATATATTTTGAATTTATATTTTCCTTAGTAATTGTTTATAGATAACATTAATCAAGCTGTGAGAGGTAAACATTCTTGGAATTGTGTATATGTATTGTTAGGATCTTTTATTACTATTGAATATAGTAATAGCACAAATCAAACATTGTGATGTGGTTGGTATCTTTTGAATTCAGATTTACTGTATTTGAATTTAGTTGAGATGTTAACATTTTTGGATTTGTTTACAATTTAAAGGATTAGATATTTCTAATGTAAATCTAAGACATGTAGGCCTATACCAATGAAACTCGTACAATTGTAATACAAAAATTGATCATTGACCGTTTCTCTAAATTCAACATACCAAAATTTTATGATTTTCAAATTTTCTGAAAATTTATACTGTAGTAGTTTTAGTACCAAATTTAAAACCTCATTTAAAAACTTGCCACAGAATGAATATACAGTAGTATTAGTGCAGTTAAACTTGCCTAAGTTGACTTTGGCTAAGTCGGATAATTTCTAAGTCAATCTAATTTTACATGCCAAATTTTTGTGATTCCATTATTTAACAATCTGTATTTAAAGTCGAATTTTATCTAAGTCAAACAATATTTCAAAGGCAATTTGGATTCGACTTAGGCAAGTTCAACTGTTTTTAAAACTATTTTAAATTACAAAATCTCTCCTTGTCTGAAGTAACCAAGTTGTGATGTTGACAAGAATTTGCTTGTGGCACAATTGTACATTTTAGAATTGAACAGTTTTTTTAATTAAAAGTTGTTGAAAATATTTGAAAGTTTGTCTATTGGTTTGATATACTGTATTAACATTAATTGTGTGGCCACATTTTAACAAAAGTGTCTTGCAATTCAACATAATCATTTTTGGTTAAGAAAGTATTTTACCACTAAAGAGTGTGTTACTGTCAGCTGTGTCTAATTATTTAAGAACATGTTGCTGAGACAAATAATTATATAGACAATCTCTTGGACATAATTCTAGAAACAGTATTAGTTAATATTTATATAAATGACATGTATGTAGAAGTATTGAAAACTCGTGAAAACGTGTCAACATTCTGGAGATATACAACCACATGGACCAAATTCTACAACTATTTGTTTATATACATGAAATGTATGTAGAAGTACAGAAAACGCGTAAAAAATAATATACACCACAACTTCAACGTAATTCTACAAATAATAGTTGAAATGTATGTAAAAGTACATAATTCTACAAGTATGAATTGTTATGCATGAAATGTATGTAGACGTACAGGAAACTCGTGAAAAATATATGTCAACTTTCTGTATATTATACAACCACTTTAAATTAATTCTACAAATATTGGTTGTTTATATACATGAAATGTATGTAGCAGTACAGAAAACGCGTGAAAAAATATGTCAACATTCTGTAGATTTACAACCACTTGAATATAATTCTACATATATTAGTTGTTTATGTACATGAAATGTATGTAGCAGTACAGAAAATGCGTGAAAAAATATGTCATCATTCTGTAGGTTTACAACCACTTGGACATAATTCTAGAAATATTTGTTGTTTATGTACATGCAATTGATGTAGAAGTACAAAAGACTACATGAAACCATTGACTGCAATAAGTGTGTATTTACAGATTTTATATTTACAGAACTTTTTCTGTTAATAAACAACACTTGTGTTCTTACACATACAGCACATTTTTTGTTATTGTACAACATGTCACGGTTAAAACGATCATCTAGCGCTATAATTTGCGTATTTATAATGGAAGCAATTAAGCATGACTTTAATTAGCGTAATCATCATCATCATCGTGTGAGGTGTACCGCCGTAAAAAAACAAAGTATGCTAAATCATGCGACACACCTCAAACGATACGAACTACTTACGGTCACGTAAGGGAGGTGTCGTCAAGACAGCCCTCAGTTTAGATGTTCATTGTGAGTACAAATACATTATATTTTGTTTTACTAATTAGTAAATTGTTATAATTATCATAGGTTTGATTAATGATTAATTGTAATGAAATGAATGGTGGTTATTAGAAAATTGATTTTATTTGTTATAGTGCCACCTGTGTCTGCACCTGTGCACGTGCCTGTTACTGACCGATACCATGAGAGTTGAATAGTTATGTTACTGTATATGTGCAACGATAAACCGTCAGGAAGAACTATTATGTTGTTGAGAAGAGAAGATGCATACGGAATTTTATTTATTAAAGACTTTACTTTTATAATGTGACTTGTTTTTGCAGTGTACTATTATTTGTCTGTTACCCCATTATGCCTCATCATTACAGTTCACCTTTAGTGTGACAATTTGGGGGCTCGTCCGGGAAATTATAAGGTAGAGGCGGAGGTCATAAATGTTATTGGGTTGGAAAAGAGATCAGGAATGGGCAACTAATTTGGGTGCTTTATTACAGGGTACTGCCTTATTTGAATATTCTCTTCTTCCTCCAGACGAAATTAATAATATGATAAAGTAAAACAGGTAGTTTTAAAAGTTTACCACTTAACGGCAGATGGCTTTAGAAAGAAATTTAGAGAAATAAGACCCGAATCGGGTGAAAATGGGACAAAAATCCTTAATAGATTGAAAAATTACTTAAATAGATGGATTGAGATGTCAGACGTAAAAGATTTTAATGGCCTCATAGAATTATTGCTTATGGAACAGTTTTTGTCCTGTTGTTCTAAGGAACATGCTATTTTCGTAAGAGAATGAAAACCCAAAGATTCCATAACTATGGCAAGTTTTTCTAATCAGTATTTAGAAGCTTTTGGAAGGGAACCCAATCTGTTCATGTCGAAAAGGGAAAGTGTTCTTCAATGAGTAGTTATGATGGTCCTAGAGTTGGTTTTAAAGATAATGGTCCTAGAGATAGTGGTCCTAGGGAAACGTATAGAAGGGGAGGTCCTGTGACCTATGCTCCTCGTAGATGCTACATTTGTAATCGAGTTGGTCATGTTGCCCGTGATTGTTTTAGAAAGAAAAATATTAGTGCGGGGATGATAGGGAAAAGAGAAGCTGATCCGATGGGAAAAGGTAAGTGGAGTTCTTCTATAGAGAATACTTATTCTGATGTTTATAAAAAGCCTAATGATTTACCAGTTGCAACTAAATTAGTATCATGTGAAGGTGACGATAATAAGATGCCGATACAAACTGGATATATTGGTAAGTATGAAGTTCAAGTTTTGCGTGATTCAGGCTGTACAAATGTTGTGGTTAATAGTGCATATGTTGAGTCAGCACAGTATACCGGGAGGAGAAACTTGTTATGCTTATAGATGGTACAGTTAAAAGTTTTCCCGTTGCTTTAATTGATGTGGATACCAAGTTTTTAGTAGGATCGGTGCAAGCTGTGGGAATGGAAAGTGCTGTTTGTGATCTCATAATTGGGAATGTGCAAGGTGTTAGGGATGAAAACGACCCAAATAAAGAGTGGAGAAAGAAACCAGAAATAACAGCAGCAGTGATGACTAGAAGCCAAGCTAACTTGAAGTAAAAAATGTGAGTAAGTTAAAAGTTGTAAGCATAATAGATGAAGTAACCCCAGAAGATTTGATAACCAAACAAAAGTCAGATCCCACATTGTGCAAGCCAAGGGAATTAGCGGGGAGTGGTAAGTATAAGGATAGGGGCTGTGGAGAATTTGAATATGTTTATGACGATAAGGGAATTTTATTTAGAGAGTTCACCTCGCCCAAAGTGGAGTTAGGAAATATCAAAAGACAAGTTGTTGTTCCTAAATGTTTTAGAAATCACGTTTTGCAAATTGCACATGAATCTATTGTAGGGGGACACATGGGAAGTAAGAAAACTTATGATAAAATTCTAACTTGTTTTTTTTTTGGCCAGGGATGCAGGGTGATGTAAGACGTTACTGTCAATCTTGCGACATCTGTCAACGGACAGTTCCAAAAGGAAGAGTTACTAAGGTACCCCTAGGCAGTATGCCAGTTATTGGTAAGCCGTTCCAAAGAGTTGGGATTGATTTAGTGGGACCAATCAAACCTATCACCACACGGGGCCATAAATTTATTCTAGTTTTAGTGGATTACTCTACCAGGTATCCAGAAGCCGTTCCCTTAAAAAACATAGAAACTGTAACAATTGCTGAGGCTTTAATTTCAATTTATTCAAGATTGGGTTTCCCAAACGAAGTGTTATCCGACCAAGGGTCCCAATTCACGTCTAAATTAATGTCTGAAGTTAATAGACTGTTGTCCATTAGGAGTTTCACTACAACACCTTATCATGCTATGTGTAACGGGTTACTGGAAAAATTTAATGGAACCTTAAAGGGCATGTTGAAAAAGATGTGTGAAGAGAAGCCGAAAGATTGGGATAGGTATATATAGGTATATTGAATTTAAAGAAATAAAAACACTGCCCTCAACCACACAATTCGCTTTATTCATGACGTAGATATAAAGCATAAACTTTATGACTTTTGATTATTTTACTGTAGACCATGCCAATTACGATATATATACTGAAATTTGGAATTCATAACTGCAGATTAATTTCTTATCCTGAACTTGTAACGTCGATATAAGGCATAACAAATATGCTTTCTGATTAGTTTGTCCTACGACATTGCGTCCTTAAATGCGAACTTTCAAAAGAAAAATTACCAAAAAAGCTAACAACCAGAATACAAATTTAGCAACATTTGTTTTAAAATAGAAAAGAAATTAATTTAATTTAAAAACATGGCATACTAATGTAAGATAAATTGGTTTACAAACAAAACAAACTATTTAAATTGGAAATTCAATCGGTATTCTACTGTGCATCCATAATCAATCTGCATGGGTTTTAAAAATTAAAACGGCTGTTTTATAGAGTTTTTTAAATACAGTACCACAAAATGCTAGTCTGATGACGTTTAAAATTTCACAACATGAAAAAGATGAAAAACTGCAAAAAGTAATTTAAGTTAGCTCCAGAATAAATTTAATAATAAATCCATAAAAAAATCGTTCATCAAAAAGTAAAATTAGACCAATCCTTTGTAATATAGAAAATGGTCTAATTTTGCCAAAGGTATGGTATGCTTGTTTATATTTTTATAAAAGTTATACAAGAGCATAGAAGTCGTGTAAATACAACGATTTAACCAATTTCGGCAAAAAATCCAACAAAACAAGCATATTTAGCTAATTCTAGTACAATTGAGCTAAAAATCGTCAAAATTGATGAAAATATATAAAAATAGGAATCCGTACTGGGCATATACAGTTTACAATGACAATAGACAGTGTTTAATACTAAATAACAATACTCCTGTAAGAAGTACAGAATATCCCATCCCACATGCTATGCGTAAAGAAGTGGAAAAAGATATTCAGGAAATGCTGACATTAGGTATAATATCCCCTAGTGAAAGCCCATACGCTAGTCCTATTGTTCTAGTTAATAAACCAGATGGGACCAAGCGTATGTGCTGTGATATGCGTAAAATTAATGTACTTACTGTATTTGATGCCGAACCTATTCCGGATCCCGATGAGGTATTTGCAGTTTTAGCAAAAAATGTGTTCTTTACTAAAATCGACCTAAGCAAAGGTTATTGGCAGATACCTATGGCACCGGAATCAAAGCATTTGACGGCCTTCACTACTCATGTTGGACTTTTTGAGTTCGAAATGATGCCTTTCGGTTTAGTTAATGCATCAGCCACTTTTACTCGCGTTATGCGTAGATTGTTACCTAAGGGTTACCTAATGTCCATAATTACATTGATGATGTATTAATACATACCGAAACGTGGGAGGAACATTTGGATACTTTTCACAATGTACTTCAGAGGTTAAGAGATGCAAATTTAACTGCGAGACCAACTAAGTGTTACATAGGGTACAGAGAGGTAGAATTTCTCAGACATGTAGTGGGTAATGGGAAACCTAAACCCAAATATGATAAAGTAAAAGCAATAAAAGATGCTAAAAGACCTACTACAAAAAGTCAAATAAGGTCATTTTTAGGACTTGTAGGATATTACAGGAAATTTGTTGATAACTTTGCTTCTATATCCGCTCCTTTATCTGATGTAACCAAGAAACGACAGCCTAATATAATAGCATGGAATGATGAGTTAGAAAGGGCGTTTACAGTTCTTAAAGGAAAATTGTGTTTAGACCCTATTTTACAATTGCCCGACATCAGCAAAGAATTTATTTTAAGGACTGATGCGTGCAACACAGGTATTGGTGCAGCATTACTCCAGGAAACGGCTGGAGAAATATTTCCCGTTTCATATGCGAGTTAGAAACTCAATGAGACCCAAAAGAGATATTCGGTTATTGAAAAGGAATGTCTTGCAATTATATGGGGAGTGCAAAGATTTGAACCCTACCTTTATGGTAGAGAGTTTGTGATCGAAACAGATCACCAGCCTCTCACATCTCTTAGAAAAACACAGGTGGCAAATGGTCGCATCTTACGATGGGCTCTTATTTTACAACCTTTCAGATACCGAAACAGGGTCATAAAAGGAGTAAATAATGTCGGAGCAGATTATTTAAGTCGTATATAAATTTAACATTAGAATGAGTTTGCTTGTATGAAATTAAATGTATTTTTTTTATATATAAGAAAGTTGAATATATGCCTACATTGATTATATGCCTACAATTGGCCAGAAAATATTTGATTTGGAATTTCTGCTCTCTGTTATCCATATTGATGTTTATGATTGATTATGTGTAGTTAAGATAATGTAAGTGTATTTTGTTAAATAGCGGTGCATTTAACTTGGGTTGGGGGTTAATTGTCACGGTTAAAACGATCATCTAGCGCTATAATTTGCGTATTTATAATGGAAGCAATTAAGCATGACTTTAATTAGCGTAATCATCGTGTGAGGTGTACCGCCGTATAAAAACAAAGTATGCTAAATCATGCGACACACCTCAAACGATACGAACTACTTACGGTCACGTAAGGGAGGTGTCGTCAAGACAGCCCTCATTTTAGATGTTCATTGTGAGTACAAATACATTATATTTTGTTTTACTAATTAGTAAATTGTTATAATTATCATAGGCTTGATTAATGATTAATTGTAATGAAATGAATGGTGGTTATTAGAAAATTGATTTTATTTGTTATAGTGCCACCTGTGTCTGTACCTGTGCATGTGCCTGTTACTGACCGATACCATGAGAGTTGAATAGTTATGTTACTGTATATGTGCAACGATAAGCCGTCAGGAAGAACTATTATGTTGTTGAGAAGAGAAGATGCATACGGAATTTTATTTATTAAAGGCTTTACTTTTATAATGTAACTTGTTTTTGCAGTGTACTATTATTTGTCTGTTACCCTATTATGCCTCGTCATTACAGTTCACCTTTAGTGTGACACAACACCAGTGAATGAAATAATTGACAGCACATTTTGTGTAAATATACAGACATTTTTTTTACAGTGTACGTAAATGCTTAACACTTTGATAAGATGTATTACCCAACTTAAACTTAAACATACAACTCTTTTTCTTTCCATGCACCGATCCAAAAAGCTTTTGTTTTATGTCTATTCAACTCCATACCAGACGTCATACAAAAACGTTCAATAAGGTTAACAGCCGATTGCAGTGTATTTTCATCCCCAATGTATAGTACTGTATCGTCAGCTAGTTGACTAATCCTAGCTTCTGCTGTTCTTCACACAGAATTTGAATTCCTTTGTATACATTACTGTTTCTTATGTTAGCGGCCATTGTCTCAACTACAAGTATAAAAAGGAGAGCCGACAGAGGGCATACTTGTCTAATTCCTCTTCCCATCTCAAAGTTTTTTAATGTAACAAGGTTTACATTTTTATAAAAAAACAACCCAATTTCTAAAAGAATTTCCAAAGTTAAAAGATTTAAGCACTTCAAATATAAACTCCCTATTTATCGAATCAAAAAGCTTTTTTTTTTTTTAAATCTAAGACAACAATTGCTCCTTCAACACCATGACTTTCTGTATAATAAAGCAAGTCCTCTATTAATCTGACATTTTCACAGGCAAAACGCCCTTTTATATAACCTCTTTGGTCTGTGTTTATTAATGACATGGTAACAACATGTAATCTATTGCTAAGTGCATGGGCAAGAATTTTATAGTTAATATCTGACTCTCGCTAGTTTACGTGTTTTCCTAGGCTAGGGCTTTGGCTAGTAGATGTGTTTTCCTAGCCCTGGTCCTCCTAACTAGGGCCTAGGCTAGGCCTACGGCTCTGGCTGGTTGATGTGTTTTTTTATTGTGTATTTTTTCTAAAAGATATTTTAACGTAATTTATATCAAATAATAAACTTACCTTCTATACTTTCATAAAATTGTTACGATCAGATTAAAAGTTTGGGGTTCTAAAAGTATCAGTGAAGTTGAATGCAGAAAACGGACGTCACACAGCCTACATCCAACGAAAAACAGGCGCAAATGGCAATCGGTCAACGGTCGCGCGCGTTCGCGAAGATAAATTGTTACGTGACGCTTGTTGACGCATCAGAAAAAATAAAGAGTGAGAAAATTTGAGTTAAAAGGAGGAAAAAGGAAAAGAGGAGTCCACCCATGAGTTCAGCAGTGGACGAAAGGAGAGCTCAATTATTTGCCACTTACTTACACTAACCATGATGGGGCTGAGGTGGGCGTGGTAGCGAGAACATCATAATTGTGCCCCCACCCCCCACGTCCGAAATTCTCAAGATCCGCCCAATTATGTATGATTATTTTTTTTTTATTAAATATGAGCTGTGCACGCCAAATCTCGCTTAGCTCAGGCGCACTACTTACGCCCTCGTCCTGAAGTCTGCATGTAATTGGTAGCCTCGTAACATACCGCTTGTGACACGCACTGTAAACTGTAACTTCAGAATCCATTTATTGAAATGAAAACTTACATCCAATCACAAGCGTTCTAATTATCGGAAAATTACAACTTTGAAGAGCTCTTACCCTGGCCAAAGTGGTTTAACAAAAACAATCATGCTACAAATCTATGGGCAGCAAAACATTCACACAGATAGAACAAAATTCATATTCTGGCGCTAACTATTACCAG
>NW_022722086.1:30661-33990 GCF_011630105.1 Anneissia japonica | reverse complement strand
TTAGCTGACATGGCCCAGAGAGAACAAATATGGAGGCCACACATTTCTGACTTGGCTTCTAACTCTGGTTTGAACATTGGCTGAGTCGATGACCATGAACTAGGTGTACATTTCAACAAATTACTCCTTGTCTGAAAATTAAACTTTTCAATTGTACGTATAGTACAAAATATTTTCATTGCAATGATTAAACAAAAGGGTTATTTCATTTTAACACATCAATCATTTTATTTATTTTGTAGAGAAAGCAATATTGTCAATTGCAAGTACAAATAGTGGTAAATGAAATCAAAATTTCTTAATGTCCCTTAATAACTATACAATTCAATTTCTCCAGCTCCTTGGAAAGTAAGAATATTCCATCATTTTGATCGCATTGGGAATATAACATATTTAACGTTTTTACAAATTATGAATATCTTCAAATTGATTGGGTCCATGCAAGAGTGTATCAATAAGAATCGTCAATAGTTTTACCATGAATCATAGTAACAGAAGTACGAATGCTTTTTTCCCTCATACTTTTCACAAAGGTTATTAAGAAAGTATTCAATCGCCTCCTTTTTTCACATCTAGTTGCATCCTCGCATTTCAGAATTCTGCAATCTGGCCCTGGGAAAAAAAAGAAGACAGGTCTAAAATTAATAGTATTTAAGATTTACTCACTTAGATTTAAAAAAAAAAAAAAAGACATGCAACACAGATAAATAAAATTTTGAAAATCAGTGTTTTCATTGACTGTGGTTTTTGTGCAAATTTACTTTAGGTCTGAACTATTGATATAGGTGACATGTCTCCTAACAACTTTGGGATTACCCAGAATCATCACAGCACAATTATGACAAATTATTACAATTTGGTGCAAAATTTCAAAGAAGTTAAATTACCGCATTACAACTAATGTGAAACAAGAAACTTTTGTGACATGAAACTTTTGTGAATTGATAAGGGCACATATGAAAAAAATTGTTAGATTATCACTCCTGCGCACATTAACTATTTGGAAATATTGATGCGGTTATAAAAAAAAACCCACGCTCATCACATTTTTTTTAAAGGAGTATTATTCTAATAATTCTTTCTATGTGCCCTAACACCTGAATTTTTTCATGAGATGAACACCATACTATAGATCATCTATGATGACAATATCGTATCATGAGTTCTAGGCTAGAAAAGCCCAGGCATAAACCTGCCTATCTGCTAGGGATTAGCTGGCCAGACACAGCTAATAATTACATGATAATTACAATCCTCATTAAAATACGATATTAATAAATTCTGTATGGTACAGTATTTGTGAAATTTTTTTGCACATAAAAGTTTAGCTGGTTTTACAGTATTAAACACTTTGATTGTCTTAAATATGATTTTATTGAGGATGTGTTGAGTACTATTATTAAGAGTATCATCCTATAATTCAATATATATTTATAGAAGCTAAACAGATTGGGTTTTACGAATAATAAAGTGACAATGTAGTGCTTAAATGCACACAGTAATCCTAAACATTGTTATGTTACATGGATATTATTTCATCAGTAGCTAAGGCGAGACTTCCTCTATACCTTGTTTCGCGTACTTGTTCTTCTAAAGATCATCGGAGGAGGGCAGAATAAAAATAAAGATAAAATTTAGTTTTTTTATTCAGCAAACAGTCTGCCTAAAACATCCAGACGGAGGAGAAAATAAATATACAATTTTATTGGTGAATTTAAATTAGGATGGTTAAATATTTCAAATGTATATAAATATGTATATCTTCAGAGATTTCAAGGCAGTGGAGGGCATAATTAAAATTTTTTTAAACTAATTTTTTACTGCAATTTCTTTTTTTGTGGTGGTGGGTGCGCTAATTGCTGAAAAATAAAATTTTACTTTTATTTTAAAAATATCAATATTTGCAGTAGGCGGGTTCGATAAACAAGCTATAAAAAAGTCTCGCCTGAACATTTTGTTTTTAGAATCTATTAACTTACCGATTTTGACAATCTTGAGCTTTTGAAACTTCTTAGTACTTTTTGATCCAGTTCAGATGAAGTCAGGAAACAAAGTTGTTCAGGATAGATTTAAATGTTGTTAAAAAAGTTTCAAGGCTTGAAAATACTGTAAAATATATATAAATATGTTAAGTGAATTGCCATGTAAATAAAACAAATGATTATATAATAACACCAAATTCCATCACACGAAGTAGTTGATGTATTTTGAAATGTTTGTTCTGTGATAAGTTTAAATGAGGTGTTTTGTGCAAGTTTAAAATAACGTAGTCTGTTAAGGTGACTCTCAGGCTGCACATCACAAATTCAGCACACTACTGTAGAGGTACACAATCAGTTATTCAAGCTGTGTTAATTACTTAGTTAAATATATTAATGAAAGTAGGTTTATCAAATCCAATTAAAATAAAAGAAAATAAACTAAAAACAAAAAAATTGCAAACATAATGCTTTAATTAAAAGTGCCATTAGCATAAGACAACAATGTAGTATTTTGTTTACTATTATATCATGGAATTATGAAATCTAATTTTACGCGTACATCATCTAATCCTTACCATTGACCAACTTGTGACAAGTGATGAAATGGAATCCCAATCACATTATATGTCTGTATATTACTATTCGCTTTAATAAAGTATTCACTTAGTATTATTGTTTTCACAACAAAACTCACCAATTGTTTGCACAAGACCGTCTTCATCTTCAAGAACCGATCAAAATTATTATAATGCCTTCATAGAAAGTACTGGTATGTTGGCAGGTAGCACATACTGCAGCTCAGGACTGGTGATCTGATAATACATATTGAAGTTTAAGTTTTCGTGACCATCTTCGCCAATACTTAGGGTAGCTCCATTAATAACGGCTTATGGATGCCATGTTTTTTTTTTTGTTTTTTTTTTACTCCTGACAAAAACACAACATGAAGAAATAAAGAAAATGTTTAACTTTACAGTTAAGATCGACAATATACAGTAGGCTGCACAAAGATGTAGGCCTATACTGATATTAAATAAGGAAGTGGATATATTTACGTCGTCGTAATCAAATCAGTAAACGATATATTTACCTAATTGAAACGGCACATGAGCAGTCATACTTTAACAACTAGCATTTTCAGCACTCGATATTATCGTGGCCTCCCAAGCCGCGGTGATTCCCCCAAGTTCAGCATGGCACTAATTAATTTATAATTTTGTTTTTTATTTTTTTATTAAACATAATTTAACTTTCTACAATAGCACAGTATGTAGTTTAATCACTAAATAAATTATTACGGTAAATCAAGTGTTAAATTTTCAAATAAAAGTGATACTGTATTATGAG
>NW_022722086.1:27856-30367 GCF_011630105.1 Anneissia japonica | reverse complement strand
CGCTAATATCGAGTGCTGAAAATGCAAGTTTGTTAAAGTATGACTGCGCATGCGTTGTTTCATTTACGTAAATATATCGTTTTGTTTACGACCAACACGATGGCGTGTATTTCAGTACTTGGAGTATGTATTATACTTTCGTAAATATATCCACTTCCATTAAATAAAGTGTAGTATTTTATGCTTGAGAAACAGAAAACAGCTTTGAATTGTAATGCACTCCATCATGTTGGAATTCAGTATTTTGACAATGACATTATGTTCTGGTCAAAGATCTTATAAACACAAGATAGCGTTCTCCGCGATTTACGCGTAACAAATAGAAGCGTCGGTCAAGGTTCAAAAGTTTCCAATTTAGCAAAAGGGCGCCGTTCATGCGCTATTATACCAAAGAGAAAAAGTAATCAGTTTTGGAAGAGGGCGTCCAATCTGTTGCCATGGATCTGAGATGGTTCCTGTTCTGCTGTTCACAGGATTGGTGTACGGTGGTATGGTCAGAGCGGTCAAGGGTCAAAAGTTTCCAATTTAGCAAGAGGGCACCATTCATGCCTTATTACAGAATTTGCACGCGTAAATCGCGGAGAACGCTATCATGTGTTTATAAGATCTTTGGTTCTGGTGTATATGTGGACTCATATATGGACAGCCTAGGCCCCCTTGGCTTGGTTGGGGGTGGGAAGGGCCTGCCAGCCAGGTCCCCTATACTAAAGTTACATCACAAAGTCTAGGCTAGGCCTAGTTATACACAATGACATTAGTTAGGTAGACAGGGCCTAGCCTATACACCGGCGAAAAATATAATAAGGCAAAAAACGAAGGATATGCCTTGGCTTATGCCCCTAGCCAGAGAGTTAACTGGCGATCCAACGCTAGTTTAAGAAACTAGGCCAGCATACGCTTAAACAAGAAGGCCTAGGATAGGCCTAGGCCTACGTGCCTTGGCCTTGGCCCAGGGAATGCAATGGTTTTGGCCGCGAATTAGGCCTAGCACATTTTAGTATAGTTAGGGAATTCAACAACAGTTAGGCCTATTACTTACTTTTACTTCACTGTGACTTGGCAAATTTTCTTAGGCCCATGAATCTTCTTTCCTTTACACTCGCTACAAGACGACGACACTAGAATGGGCGCTTCGTTTGTGAATTCAAAACTTGAAACGGGACACCGGAACTGCTTAAGTCCGATGGTCCGATCATCGCTAACTTCATTCAAACTGGTATTTCTACTGAGCATGCGCATACACTTATTAAGTAAAAAGTACCGCAATGGAGCATTCATGTCATAACTGTAGCTACGTATAACGTCTTAAAAATAAAGTATAATTAACAGTGCGTCAGAGAGGAATCCAGGGCATAATTATCTGCCCAGGTATGTGGCATGTAGAATGAACATAAGAATGGCCATGCATTTTTCCAGATATTTGGCACATGGGCCCCATGTGGCGTACATATTTCTACAGCTATCTGCCCAGTTACTAGGCATATGGGGCTATATAATAATGTTGAGTAAACACAGGCACAAATATTATTTCCTCTATGTATTTGACAAATTTTATTTGGCATGTGTAAATTAAACACTAGCTTAAGCCCATGTATTTCCCCAGCTATTAACACATGGGCCCCATGTGGAGTAAATGCGGGGATTATTTCCATAATTATCCGCCCAGTTTTTCGGCATATGGGGCCGTGTAGATTGAACAAGAGCATGTCAATATTTATTTTCCCAGATATTTGGCACATGGGCTCCGTGTAGATTAATGTGGGATTTCCCATAATTATCTGCCCAGTTATTTGGCATGTGGTGCCCATGTAGACTGAACATGGGCATGCCAATATGTATTTTCCCAGATATTTGGCACATTGAACCCATGTGAATTAAATGTGGGCATTCCCATAATTATATGTCCAGTTATTTGGCATATGGGTCCCATGCAAATTAAATATGGGCATGCCCATATGTAACTTCCCATATATTTGGCATATGGGCTCCATTTAGATTAAATATGGGCCTCCCATATTTACTTGCCCAGGTAATTGATATGGGTCCCATGTTTATTATATGTGGGCATGCCTATAAGTATTTCCCCAGATATTTGGCACATGGGCCCAATGCGAAATTAATATGGGCATACCCATGTTCAACTACCAGGGTCTTTAGCATGTGGGCCCCATGTAGATAAATATGGGCATGCCAATATGTATTTTCCCAGATATTTAGCACATTGAACCCATGTGGATTAAATGTGGGCATTCCCATAATTATATGCCGAGTTATTTGACATATGGGTCCCATGCAAATTAAATATGGGCATGCCCATATGTAATCCCATATATTTGGCATATGGGCTCAATTTAGATTAAATATGGGCCTCCCATATTTACTTGCCCAGGTAATCGACATATGGGTCCCATGTATATTATATGTGGGAATGCCCATAAGTATTTTCCCAGATATTTGGCACATGGGCCCAATGCGAAATTAATATGGGCATTCCCATAAGTATATGCCCAG
>NW_022722086.1:18406-27657 GCF_011630105.1 Anneissia japonica | reverse complement strand
CTGCATTTGGATTAAATATGGGCTTCCCATATTTACTTGCCCATGTATTTGGCATATGGGTCCCATGTATATTATATGTGGGCATGCCCATAAATATTTTCCCAGATATTTGGCACATTGGCCCAATACGAAAATTAATATGGGCATACCCATATTCAACTACCCAGGTCTTCGGCATGTGGGCCCCATGTAGATAAATATGGGCATGCCCATATGTATTTTCCCAGATATTTGGCACATGGGCCCCATGCGGATTAATTTAATAATGATCATCATAATTATAGCAAGACACAGTCTTGATATTTCAAGTGCTGTCTCTTATACACATGGGCATTCCCATATATATTTGCCTATATATTTGGCATATGGGCTCCATATGGGTAAACCATGGGCAAGGCCCATATGTGATTGCCCAGACGGATCCCATAAGGGAAAAATATGGGGTAGCCCACAAAACTTTTCCCAGATATTTTGCATATGGGCCCCATGTGGGATTGTTACCTCGCCCCCCCCCCAATTCAAGACTTCTAGATACGCCACTGTTAGTTCATCACCATTACCACATCACCAACGACAAGATTGCGCTTTAGGATGTGTTCATTTGCTGCAACATCGAAAAGTATTCATTATCCATTGACCAAACGTCGCCAAAAAACATCGGCAAGATTATGAATTTGTCTCCAGCGTCGAGTAGAATAGGTATCATCTCTCTCCGGCCCTCCATTTAAACGTAACAAATGATTTGGGGCCAACACTTCCAAATCGTTTGGACTATTTAGGCTCTCTGTTAGTGCCCTATCTTTTAAAATTTCTTCAACTTCACAAAAAAAAAAAATGTTTGCATCGACTCATCATTTCACTTGACGTTTTGTTCCTTCATCAACCCATACAAAATTCTTTATACGCTTCAAATAATCCTTTCCAAAATCCCGCCATGATGCGATCATGCAGCTGAGTTGAAATATTAGTTTATCCCTTTCTTTATTAATTTCATTTGCATCTCCTGCTGATTGCATTTGAATACGTAAAAACTCAAGTTCTGCTCCTACCAGGTTGGTTCAGTGGGTGTGGCGAAATCTGTCCAGAATACAGGCTTTTTCTGTCTAGAATACAGCCCCCATACAGCCCGTATTCTGGACAGATTTCAGAGCCCGTATTCTGGACAGATTTCAGAGCCCGTATTCTTGACAGAGAAAGCCCGTATTCTGGACAGAGAAAGCCCGTATTCTAGACAACAGCGCCCCCATATAGCCCGTATTCTGGACAGATTTCAGAGCCCGTATTCTGGACAAATTTCACAGCCCGTATTCTGGACAGAGAAAGCCCGTATTCCAGAGCCGTAGATAGAGAGTTTGGCCAACTCGGTTTCAATCACGTGACTTACACCGGCCATATTGTCACCAAAACAAAACAACGCGATAGGGTAGGAAGTTAGCAGCTATTATAGGTGATTAATGCTATATAATGTGAAATACCGTTATGTTGGGTTTGGGGTTGCTGCAATCGATCCAACAAAGAAACAAAAATGTATTAATTTCCTTAAATTCCAAAAGGAGGAGGATTTGGGATTTTATTTTAACTTCGCATGGCGATCGAAAAATCTCGCTATCCACGTAGTATTTACTATAATTTTATAAGGCATGTACCGCCCGCCCCACTTCGCGGTAATAATATATCCACCTACTACTACTACTGTAGGCATAGACAGGCCTACATTTCGGTACTTCTTCGGCCGAACACCTTAAGGTAGTACTTAATCAGCTTAATTACGATGATAATAAAAAAAAAAGGAAGAATTTTCAAGCAGCAATGATTTATATAAAGATGCAATGTTGCACTTTGCTGTTAAATTATATAACTAAATTTTCAGAAAGCTACATGAAGTATCAGTCAAAGGTAGCTTAAATTATAATTAAAAATAAAAATTGAATCCTCCAATAAAAGCGAAAACTTGTCCAAGGAGTCCTGTGTTATGCAAACATATCCAATTGTGCTTTACAAATTAATTAAGTGTGCAACTAAAGATTTTAAAGATAAAAATATATTTTAAAGATATAGGCCTAGGCCTAATTGTATTATAATATATTGATTGTTTTAATACATATTTTAAATCAAAACGTTTAAATGTTTTACAAATTACAATTTAAAATTTCAATGAATAGTAAATAATGAATAATAAATAATAATAAAATAATAAATAATAATACAGTAATAATGATAATATTATAACTCACTAATATTATAAACAGAAGTGTGGAGAATGCTGCTATTTTACTTACAAGGCCTAGCTTCTTGATTATGAATGATTAGGCATATGTTGTACAAAAATTTCTCTCAATGCAATAATTCTTCAACTTTATTGTTTAGATTACAATTTACAAATAGGCCTAGGCTATTTGTTGGTGGTTTGAAGATGACCAGCATATTTTATTTCATAAATTAAAGTTTACGAAATCATAGGCCTAGAGGCCTAGAAAACTTTCATGTTATTAATATTTTTATCATTCATTTACAGGCGAAATTAACATATTGTCGCCGACGATTCACAAGCCTACTCTGTCTGCAGAACCAAACTTTCTCCTCTACAGTGTTGACTCTTAGGAGCCTCATGCTATATAGAGTAGGCTGCTAGCAACTAACTAGGTAAGGTAGGCCTAGGCCTAGATGATAGATTTCAAAACAAAAAGATAATCGTAACGAAAAAAAAAATAAAGAATCGTCCTCACTTTATCTTCTCGAAATAATACAGCACGTCACTGATTAATTAATTCCAATGTTAGGTATATGATTATACAGTATATGATATTTACAATGATACGTTAAAATCCCATAATTGAATTGTCCTCATGAACAGAATAATGAAAGAAAGTTTATGCAGCATCAGTGTTTTATAAAATGTTATAAAGCTATACGCGCGCACGTTGTTTGGTGACAACATGGCGCCCATGCGCCAAGTTGGCCAAACTCTATATACGGCTCGCGATTTTTTTTCTGTACGAAACATTTACATGAAACTCCACTCGGGCCGTCTCGGCTGAATCGACCCGAAAATCTCATTGCAGAATTCAGGAGGTCAAAAGGTCATCAACAGATAAACGTCTACAGAACAACTTCTGAGAGAACGTCATTGTCTAATTTTTAAAAATACATCGATGTTACCATGTTAATACCAATGGGTCGTTTAAAATGACATATAATATTTGATTAAGCTGCACGAGTAATGAAAAGTGTTATTTTAACTTGAGTTACATACTATGACAATTTTAATTTTTTAGTTAGGCCTGGGTTTTGCATAATTACCTAGGCCTACAAGTGAGCCTACTAAAAACGCTTTCTGTGAAAAACACAAAGAGTAAGGAAAAGCGCGTTTTTCTTCATCACTGATCAAATGAAACAGAGGACAGTTATTTTCAAATTAAGAGAAGAGCTGAGAATAGGCAGCTCTAAAATACTGGATGCCATAAGCTGACCTGCCAAAATGGCAGAGCACCAAATGAATGTAAAAATGAGCTAGTTATTAATATTAGGCATAGTAATCGGCAGAAACCGAAAGGTCCACTGATTAATCTCAGATAAGAAAGTATAATACATACTCCAAGTATTGAAATACACGCCATCGTGTTGGGATTCAATATTTCGACATTAATTATGTCATCATCAGGAATGTAATCGGCAGGTTCTTGATTACAAGGCTAGACCAAGTTAATTACATGTAATGCCCAATAATAATAATAATAATAATAATAATAATAATAATAATAATAATAATAATAATAATAATAATAATAATAATAATAATAATAATAATAATAATAATAATAATAATAATAATAATAATAACAAAGGGGAAATAACACAAAAGATATTCCCCTTTGGGCTAGTTATTATAGGCCTAGTAAATAGTATCTGTAGGTTCTTCATTATAAGTCTTAAGCCAAGATAATTAATGCTGAAATGATAATGATGATTATTATTATTATTATTAATTATTATTATTACCTGTACCTTAAGGGGAACTTTGACAATGGAGGAATTAGAGAACAATTAAAAAAACGACGTTTAGGGGAAATAACACAAAAGATATTCCCCTTGGGCAATTATTATTTATAGGCCTATATAGTACATTATCTGTAGGTTCTTCATTACAAGGCTTAGGCCAAAGGATAATGCTGAAATTATTATTATTATTATTATTATTATTATTATTATTATTATTATTATTATTATTATTATTATTATTATTATTTAACATTAATTACGCAATGATAGTTTGGACAAGTTCAATAACGCCGGAATGGTATATTACAGTATTTATTTAATATTTCTCTTATGCGCTCTATTTTTCATTTCATGCTTCAATTTTGTCCCATTTTCCCCCAAAATTCTGTCCATGTCAGTATGTGAAGTGTGACTGTTGTGTCAGCCTATGACCCTAGGCCTAGTTTAAGGGGGCCTTGGTAAGACCTCAGCCTGTAGTTAGGCCTATAGTTTATCCTCTTTCTATCTAGCCTTTGGTATAACTGTACCTCTTATCTACACTTTATAACAGGAGGTACTAGCTGTTGTTGTTGTAGATAATATACTAACATTTAATAACATCCAAGAAGGTCACAGTTAGTTACACAGTGACGTACATCACATAAGTCCGTGAAATTTCATAGGCCAACCGTGGTAAACATAGAAAGAGCAATAATAGTAAAACTCGAGCGTCACGACATTGAGAAGTGTCTGCTCTTGTTCCTCGTATCGTACTCACTCGAGTCAATCCGAGATGGCCCGAGTGAAGTTTCATGCAAATGTTTCGTACGGAAAAAAAAAATCGCCTACGGCTCTGCCGTATTCTGGACAACAGCGCCCCCATGTCTGTATTCTGGACAGAAAAAGCCCGTATTCTGGACAGATTTCACCAACCCGTCTCGGTTGGTTCCATTTTCTGACCTGATACTATTCACGTTTCACGTGCAGTAAATAGTTTAATTGCGTTAATACATGAAGCAGTCACGAGAGTGTATGCGACTTCTAAGTGAACAGCACGACTAGACTGGGTTCCAGCCCTAATCTTTGTCTTAATCTGTAAAAATCGATTTTGGCACCAATGGCATTTCATGGCGTTTCATAGTATACTTTTTCTCGCATCAAAAAAAGTTTCTCGACATAAATTGACGCTGGTGGCGCTTTCCGAAATATGCTGATACTACGAAAAATCAAGAAATTTGAGACTTGTGGCAAGTCTACAGCACGACTAGCCATGCATGTATACAACACACCAGGGGCAGATTGCTATAAGCGGTCTTTAGACGGTCTTAACGTTTAGCCGGCTATAATCGTGACGTCACTACTGGGATTAGACAATTGCTATACCGCGGTCTAACCAGTTAGCCGTCTTAAATTTTAAAACCTACTCGGAGGAGGCTTAAAACGGTCTTAAATCATTTTCATCATGGCGTTCTGCTGATTAATTCAACAGTGCAAAATGACAAGACGTAGGCCCAGATCGCCAAGGTCGGAGAATCGAACGACGAATATTCCACACGCTTCTCAGCGTCTGTAAAAATAGGTCTACGTTTAATTACGTTCATTTCCTAATCTTACGTTACCAGGGAGTGCTTATTTGCATTTCAATACTCAAAGCAGTCTTAGGGAAGACTGTTTTATAGCAATGGTCGTAGAGGAATGACTTTAGCAAGACCGTCTAAGTGATAAAGTCGTCTTTATTCGAGAAGTTAAGACTACCAGTTAAGACTGTTTTATAGCAATCCGCCCCATATCTCTTCACAGTAGCTCGGCTACGCTTGACCTCGAATGGCCCAAAGTAGTCTATTCCAGTGTCCTAAAACAGAGGGTTCCCCACACGTACCCGCTCATAGGCAAATCTGCCATCTTCTGTTGACAAACTGATGACTGGCACCTTCTACAAACCACACACTTCGAGGTAATCTACTTTATTAAGGATTGTGCACCTACAATCCAATACTGCTGTCGCAGCTTTGCTAATATATGGTTTTTACCAAGATGTCCATTTGTCTCGTGAATTTCTCGCAGTATCAACTTTCATACATGTGAACTTTTTGGTAAGAGTACTTAATGTTGGGACATCACGTCAATGGTTCGCTCTTTTGAGTCTACCACCGACACACAATACTGTAAGTGATTCTTTATTTTCGAGGGCCTACATAGTCTTGGGAATGAAGTGGTGCGATTGCAGATATTTTCATATTCCTACTGAACACTTTCTCAAACTGATAGGCCCTCTTTAGATTTCTGTTCTGTCATCTTTATTTCAATATCTTAAAGATACATTGTAGGTTATTGCACTTCATCAGTTTTGAAAAATTTGGCTCTTGTAATAACAAATAATCATTTTCGACGATGCCATCATTTACACGCTCAATAAAAAGTTAAACGTTAAATGTCTGTCATCTAAACGTATGTATTTTGATCATTTCTTTCTGTTTGAGTGTGTGAATTTATTTAATTGTAACCTTATCCACTGTTACCGTCTTCGTCAACATGTTTAATTTTCTGCTCAGTTTTGTTAATATCTGTAAAAATGGTTTTACAGTATTTCACGATTATCTAGTTTGTATAATGATTTTGGTTGCAAAAATGTCCTGAAGTCCTGAATCTTTTCTAATTATTAAATTATGTTGAAAAGTCACTTAAATAATTATATTTCTCATTAGTGTTGTGTGTTCTACGTGTAATTTGTAAATATTCAGAATGTAATTTTGATGAAATTTTAATTGTAATTGTAATATAATTCAATCATCTCTATGACCAGCTGAATGTGATGACACCACTGTCAGCATAAAAACGTCTGACATGCATACAGTTTTGAGAAAGCTTCCAGTGTGGAAGCGAAACGTTGCTAGATAAAGTAAGTGTTAATCAATCGTATTTTCATTAAGAAACATTTAATATCATGAATATTAATTATAATTATACTAATAATAATAATATTTAAAAATTGTTTCTATATCTTGTGATTTTATAGCTTTGATTATAATTATTGATTTTTTTTTTTACAATCTTTGCCTTAGGTGCTTGAAAATAAAATAAAAATAGACTTAAAATTAATCTAGTTAATCTGACGTATTTTTGGATATTTTGTTTTTGTTTCTCCACTTGCAAAATTTCAGATGTACTTCGACTATCAATTTTTAAGCGTTGAATTTTAATGCTGGTCTACACCGCTATACATGTTACCTCCTGAGAAAGGATAGCCAAAGTGCATCGTTATCATGTCTGATAACGTGTTTTTGTACACTGGTGAAAAAATTAATGGAAATTATCCCAAAAAATTAAATCATAAAATCAAAAACTCTGCGGCTGTACAATCCTGTACAATAATAAAAAATAATATCTGTTAATAAATTCTGTTTTTACAATAACATTTATCAAATATATGTAAAACAACTAAATGGTTCAGTACTAGCAGGACAAAATACAATCTTACCTTTATTTTCAACACATAACCCTTTACTGATACAAATATTATCGACTGCTATCTTTCCGTTACCAGCATTTCCCTGTAACTTCAGCTTGTAATTGTAACGGTTCATTAGTTGTAAACTGACATACTTCCATTGCCTGCTGCTGTCATCACGAATTAAGATTACGCGACGAAGTACATTATTATTATCTTGATCGATAAATAGATTCACATTTCCACTCATATAATAATAAAATGTCAGACAGAAATTACTCCAAGTAGCTCGTATTGGTGGACTTGTAAGCATTCCTCTTTGACCTTCTACATATATGTAATTACCATCTAAAAGTCAAGGACAAAATACTATATTAATGACATAGGCGTAGAGCCCGGGGGAGATGTGGGATATATCCCCCACAGTATTTGACAAGGGGGGATGGTCCATTGTATCATCCCCCCAATATTTTGACTATGTATGGCAAAAAATGGAGATTTACACATTTCAAAGGAATGTCACAGAAATAATTTGCACTGTCTTTTGCGCTTACAAAGATAAAAATTAGCATAATGTATTAATGTTGATAACAAAATTATTTTATCTGGTACCAATCTAAGCTCTTCTTTCCTTAGATGTTAGATGTGCTTGCAAAGAGAGCCACATTTCACACTGAATGTTATGTCAATTCCAAGAATGTTTAAGGCTATATCGGTTGATGAGGAATTTATTGATTAGGCCTATAAATAGCAAATTGCATCAATTTATTTTGCAAAAACAAGGTTTCCAGCTTCAGAGGGGGGCACATCCCCTGTCCGCACAAGGGCACACATTGGCGAGACACCAGGCGCGTAACCAGGGGTCTTGGGTCAGAGTGGATATTTATTTTCCCGGTTAGTAATTTACCATACCCACCCCACCCCACTCCCCATATAGAAAACAATACGAAATAGGGCTTATATTATTTATAATATAGGCCACACACGTGTGTTTGAAACTAAATATAGGCCTAAGCATTTTCATCATGGTTTTATTTATTACAAACATATTCTTTCACCATCAATACACATTGAGGCCCTTCTTTTAGGTTAAAACGATCTATCTTAAATTTGTCTTACTTGAGTTTGGTTTGGGACTATTATGTGTTTAAATAAATTAAAAGGATAAACCTAAAAAAGCCCTAAAAAATGCGCGAGAAGCGCAAAATATTTTTGTGTTTATAACTCTAATTTCGTCGGAATTGATGAAAACTCCCTAAAATATGCAATTTATAGGGCCAAGGAAACTGGCCTACCGTAACAAGAAATGCGCACAAACAATTTGAGAATTTAAGGCACTTTCAGAGGATGCATTTGTGAAAGGGTGCGGAAAGACTTTCCAAAGATGGATATTTTCCCCAATTGTCCCCCGGTGTTTTTAATTCTAATTTCGTTGGAATTGGTCAAAACTCCCTAAAATGTGCAATTTTTAGAGGAAATTGGCCCATGTTAACAAGAAATGCGCACGGCCGGTATTTAGGCACTTTCAGGGGATGAAAAGGGCATTTATAAAGGGGTGGGGAAGATTTTTCAAAGATAGATATTTTCCCCTTGTCCCCCAGTGGTTACGCCATTGGGCAGCATAGATCAAAGAAGTTATGACAGTTTTTGAAGTGGAGAATGGGTTGCAGGGTGTTGTGAGTCTGGTCATTATGATATCTTCCTTTTTATTCTTGTCTTTATTTTTCTCTTCTCTTTTTCTTTCCTTTTCTTTTCCTATTCTTTCTCTTTCCCTCCCTTTACCCTCTTTCTTTTCTCTTATTACCCAGCCCGGTAAGACGGCTTG
>NW_022722086.1:15859-18327 GCF_011630105.1 Anneissia japonica | reverse complement strand
GCAGAACCCTTATTAGGTGAAACCGTTGGGACCAAAAAGGTGTCCTCATAATAGAGGTATTCCCTAAATAGGGATTCCCCTATCTAGGGGTCACTAATTAAACATTTGAAATTTTCCTCTTAATAGGGTTGTTTGGCATGTTTTAGTACAATGACAAAATAAATTTGTTATTTTTAATTTTTTTTAAAGAATGATTTAATTAATGTATTAATAAATTATAACTATATTTACAACAATAATCAAAACTATATTTGAACTCGTCACTGAGGACGAGTTTGGTGATCCACCGTACTTTGACCCTCATTTTTTTAAGAGTAATTTTGAGCATTTTAAAAGATGTACGTATGCGTATGCGCACGTCTTGACGCCCGTGAGCACTATAATGGCACAAAAAGTTGACTCCTGATATGAATACAGTGTCAGGAACCTAAAATATGTAACAAAACGTAATTTCCAGCTTCAGTACGTGCTGTGCGCGTGGAAATGATCTTACGGCGCGTAGATTATGGAAAGTTTTTGAATGCTGAAAATGACCTGAAACGTGCTTTAAATTATATGATAATTGATATTGAGAATTTTTAAATTTTAACGCACGTGCACGTCACGACGTACGCGTGGCCGGTAATGCCACACGAATTTTTTTCCTTTATATGAACTACTATATATCAGTCTGATAGCGTCGAAATACAGTCTGCCGTCCTCTGTCTTGGAGTTTTTTTCATAATTATTTTAAGAAAGAGAGATGAGAAGGGCAAACAAAATCATTCATTTTGACCATGATGACGTTATCAAAATGAAAATGAAGGCACACTTCTGAAATATAATTGTCTCAGATATAACATACTCACAGGTGGGAGACGATCGATCAAAAATAAGCAAGATACGTTCAATGAGTACAAACATAATGACTTCATAGATAAAAATTCATTAAAAAAAATTCAGATGGCAATAATATGATGACGTCACAATGTCTGATCAGCCATAATGATCTATAGAATCATATCTACAACTCATGTGCTTTCAGAATATGTAATAAAAATTGGGGGTCACCATTCATCCTAAGGAGCTATAACTGATTAAAAATAGGCATGATTTTAAGCATGTTTTAATTTTGACGCATGCGTACGCGCACGTTATGACGCACGCATAACAAATATTAACGTACATAACATTCAACCTTGACCTTGCATACCGAATATATGTCTTTAAAAATATGTTTTATAAAGACAAACATGGTTTTGTCATTTACAAAACATGTTTTGTATAAAAATGGTTTTGTCTTTACAAAACATGTTTTGTACAGACAAACCATTGTGAATGATATGGAATTACCTAGGCCTGGTACGGCAGCCGCAATGCTAAACCTGTACCGGTGTGCAACGCTCGTAATTAACAGGTGGTACCTGGCAGAATTTGTGAAGTTATTGTTTCCTCCAACGATACAACGACTAGCAGTGGCGAAGTCTTACCATAGGCCAGCGCAGTATGTATATGATAGGAGAACACTGAGACTACTAGCACCAAGAAATATTAAACTTTCGTCGAGTATTAAGTACAAACTAAAGGAACTTGGATTACTTAAAACAGCATTTTGTAGGGGCAGGCGGGCAGGCAGAAAGGTAAAGCGTTCAATAGAAGTAGCAGTTGGAAACAGACAAGCAGTTCCATTTCGCCCTGTTCGGCCACCATCTGTTCTCGTTCAAGTCTTTCCGACATGCTTTCCAACCCTGTGTAAGGCCAAGTCCCTTCCCGGACTGTTTCTTACAAACGCTCGATCGTTATTGAACAAATCTGATGAGCTTGAAATACTGCTACATCAATCTGATATCAATGTAACCGATATCGCAGTTATTACCGAGACCTGGCAACCTCAGATGGTTAATAATGATTACTTGGCAGTTGATGGCTTTAATATCTTTACCACAACCAGAGTTGACAAACGAGGAGGTGGTGTGGCCGTCTATGTAAAGGATAATTTGCCAGTAAGTACTTTATCAGACATTAGCGTTCCCGAAGAATTAGAATGCATATGGCTTCGAGTACGTCCCTATCGCCTTCCAAGAACTGTGTCTGCAATCGTTATTTGTGCTGTATATATACCTCCCAACTCGGAACTTAAAGAGGTATTAATTGAACATATGATAACAACTTTAGACATTTTAAAATCACGTGGTCCTGATATTGGTATTGTGATTCTAGGAGATTTTAATCGATTAAATATTAATCCATTGTGCAGAGCTCACTCATTGAAACAGGTAGTAGATAAGCCAACAAGAGGTGATGCTATATTGGATTTAATAATAACTAATTTGAAACATTATTATGACAGTCCTATAGCTGTCTCTTATACACATCTAGATGTGTATAAGAGACAGACTTTGACCCTCATTTTTTTAAGAGTAATTTTGAGCATTTTAAAAGATGTACGTATGCGTATGCGCACGTCTTGACGCCCGTGAGCACTATAA
>NW_022722086.1:12637-14277 GCF_011630105.1 Anneissia japonica | reverse complement strand
AGTAACGTTTGTAATTAACTGTCTTGAAATAATTTTTTATATTGTAAATTTTACATTTTGTTACACCATGTAATTCAGCTTATATGCTGCGAATTGGTTAGTTGAAATAAAAGATAAAGATAAAAGATAAAGATAACATGTTTTTTATTAATAATAAAGATTTCTACAATACATATGTTTGACTTTACAAACATGTTTTGTACAGACAAACATAGTTTGGTCTTTTACAAAACATGTTTTGTACTGACAAACATAGTTTTGTCTGTACAAAACATGTTTTGTAACAAACATGCTTTTGTCTTTTACAAATCATGTTGTGTACAGACAAACATGGATTTGTCTATTACAAAACATTGTTTGTACAGACAAACATGGTTTTGTCTTTTACTAATTACAGTTGGTTTTGTAACTTTCATATATATATATTACAAAACATGATTTGTCCCTACAAACATGGTTTTGTATGACAGAAAAGGTAGTGTGTCGTTTGGCGCCCCGTACCAGTGAAGCTGAGCAAATTTAATAGATAAAAGTATTCTTAAGGGAAAAAATGCAACAAAGGAAATGCAGCAGTTTTAAATGTCAAGTAGCAGACACAAACTTCCACTGTAGGGAGCCTATTTTTAACAGATGTTTTCTTCTTAAATACTTTGATACAAATTACATGAGCCTATAGTATTTTGCTATACAGTATAAAAAATAGCATTACGGATGAGAAAAACAATGTAGCAAGTTCTAACTGGAACTGACCTTGACCACTGTTGATTCTCGCAGAGGAACGCATCCAATAATGACTAGTAGAGTAATTAGTCCAGCCACACCAGCCATTTTCGAAGTCACAGCAATCACCACCTGTTTAGATTAAAAAATATAAAAGAATTTTCACAAATGATAAATAAACTATTTGTTCTTCAAAGCCAGTCATTAAACGAACTTACCAGCTAATTTTTGGTTAGATTCGCTAGCCTTGATCATTCAAATGACGCCTTATTTTTTCTGTGACGATCATGCTCCGGTGATATTTTATGTAAGCTCTTACGCCAGTTTTCGCTGGTGCCCCACCCCCACCCATTTACCAGCTGTAACTGTTGTCCCTTTATTTACATATCAATATTATTCTGACTGAGATCATGGGCGGATTGCTATAAGCGGTCTTTAGACGGTCTTAACGGTTAGCCGGCTATAATCGTGACGTCACTACTGGTCTATGATTATAGACCATTGCTATACCGCAGTCTAACCGGTTAGCCGTCATAAATTTTAAAGCCTACTTGGAGGAGGCTTAAAACTGTCTTAAATCATTTTCATTATGGCGTTCTGCTGATTAATTCAACAGTGCAATGGTAAGACCATGGAGGTATTATTGAGAAGGAGATCACTCGGCAAAGCCACGCGCACGCAGCGCTATGCAAATGAACCAAGATCAAAGTTGCCGCAGCGCGTAAAGAACGTTTGCGCGATGCCTTTGAAGTCCCATGTGTTTCCCGCCATCAAAATTTTCAGCAAGCATAGTTGACCAAAAAATTGAACATGACGAAATGGAGAGCACCTTCTTTTCTCAATGCGCACTACATACTGTCAATCACTATGGCTGCGCAATCTTTTCTATTTTGAAGCTGATACATTTATCTCTCATAAAA
>NW_022722086.1:2102-12590 GCF_011630105.1 Anneissia japonica | reverse complement strand
AATGGAACATTTACATGACCTATAAAAGTATAGTATATTTCAACTTCAATTTTCATAAATTGGCCAAAATTCGCCAATTCTAATTTTAACAGATATTAATTAATAAATGATTAAGGATTATAATAAACAAAGTCATTTTAGGGTTAACGAGGTTTAACTATTCGAAAAATGAATCCAAAATCTGAGTATTTTTCAGTTTTACGCTGACTTAGCTTTATAGTCGAACCAGTCAATCTTTAGACAAAATTATAATGAACACAGAAGCAATTTTAACATAAATATTTTACGGAATCCGTTCCTGAAATATACAAATAATAACATACCAAAAGCCCGAAAAAATCTAATCATGGGAACATTGTTCATTATAAAGATATTTAATGGGTTAAAATCAAAAGCTTTATTGCACAACTGCTCTGCTGGAAGCGTATAAATGCATTTCGTTGCCAAGTTGTTGCTAAAGAAAAAATGTGAATTATAGGGTAATACGCCCGCGCGCGATCCAAAGGCGGGGAACACATAGGTTTGTCGCGTCAAAGAGATCTGTTTCCGAGTGATTTCCTTCTCAATAATACCTCCATGGTAAGACTTAGATCGTCAAAGTCGGATAATCGAACGACGAATAATCCTCACACATCTCAGCGTCTGTAAAAATAGGTCTACAGCGTTTATTTACGTTCATTTTGATACATTTGCGTGCGCGAGCACGTCTGACGTCGCCCTCAATCTTACGTTACCAGGGAGTGCTTGTTTGCATTTCAATACTCAAAGCGGTCTTTGTTTTATAGCAATGGTCTTATAGGAATGACTTTAGTAAGACCGTCTAAGTGATAAAGCCGGCTTTATTCGAGGAGTTAAGACTACCAGTTAAGACCGTTTTATAGCAATCCGCCCCATGTCCTCCTTGATCCCGATTAATATTTTAAGCATGTTTTAATTTTGACGCACGCGTACGCGCACGTTATGACGCACGAATTTTTTTGCATCCATAGTGATTGTTGTCCTTCTAATATCTTTGCGTTGTCACTTGGAATATGATTTTCAGCAATGCCATGATCTTTATAAAGGCCGATTTGTGGGTAATAGAGGACTAAGAGTTCCTTGATGCACTGGTTGTAACGCCTGGTATATTTTGGTACCGCCAGCCCTTAGATCCTTGGGCCGTAGTTCCCGGCGCAAAGCACAACGGCATCTTGAAATTTTAAGGCAGCTGGTTGTAGCATGCATATGTGAAGGAGCCACCTTGCAGGAGCTTATGGGTCACCTCAACCGAGAGAGAAAGATGGGAGAGTCCGGGATCAAATTTGCAATTGATTACCGTACCTCAGGGACGTATCTAGGGGGGGGGGGGTATTCGTGGGAGCCGCGGCTTCCCCCCTCCCTTTGTACACAAAGTTAAAATTGTAAAGCTTATTCTTGAGCCAATACATATTCTTTCCTGGGATCACTCAAAATGAATACTTCTAAACATGTAAGTGTGCATCAGTACACGTTATACATAGGCCTAATAGAACACATAGGCCTAAGCGTGATTTAACAAAATCTTAAATCCATAAATCTCAGGCCAGGTCTTTTAAGATAGAAATGCGATACTGTAGTTAAATTTCGTTTTTATCCTTTTGAAAGTTTCTTTAAATGTTTGTTTACTACTAATAGTAATAATAATAATAATAATAATAATAATAATAATAATAATAATAATAATACAATGATGATGATGACGATAGTAATAATTGATATAATAACAATAAAAAGTGAAGAAAATCGTGCTAAATGCGAAAAAAAGTTGTGATTTGTTGATATATTGTTAAAGCTTAGTAAGCTATAATTAGGCATAAGTTGTCCTGGATATTAAGAAGATCCCTGATAAAAGATCATAAGAAATTTGTTGGCGTTTCATTTTGACTATTGGTAATGTGATGATGATGAATTTTACTATATAAAAGTGTCATTTCCGGCCATCTCGAGAGGTACCATTTCCTCAAATTTTCTCGCCTCAGCCCCAGCCATGGTGAGGCTGAGGTGGTTGTGAAATCACGTTTTTGAAGTAGGCCTATGTAAAGTACATACTCAAAGACAATGTATTTAAGCTTTGTTTTCTATGGTATACACACACATTAATAAAATCTCTATAGTTGTCAAAAATCCATGATAAAAGATCATGAGAATTTTTTTTTTTTGGCGCTACGTTTTGACTAATGGTGATGTGATGATGATGAATTTTACTAAAAGTGTCATTTCTGGACATCTAGAGGTAATATTTAATCAAATTTTCTCACCTCAGCTCCAACCATTGTGGGGCTGAGGTGGGTGTCGACTCACAAAATGATCTCCCCCTCCACTTTTCAAAACAGATCTGTGCCCTTCCCTGGGTATGACCTGATGTATGTCTTAGTGACTGCTGTTTGTTTTTAGGATGTGATCTGGATTTTCATGTACATTTTTCGTAATTTTGACTATTCTGGATAAAGAATGTTTTGAGCAGAGGTGGATTGAAGCCCCCCCACCCCCACTTCATTTTTTTAAGGAAAAAAAAGAAAAATATTCAAATTTAAGTGCGAGAGTGTAATTTCCGGCTATCTAGAGATGCCCTAATCATATTTTTTTTTGCCTCAGCCCCAACCATGGTGGGGCTGAGGTCGCTGATTCCTCGGTCTGTGAAAGTTCCTCCCTTGTTCACCTCTCTTTCGAATTCCTGGATCTGCCATTGTAAATAAATCCGATTAACATATCAGGCATGAGCCAATTAGCATTAAGAATGACAACTTTAGAAAGAAATCTAATTAACATTATAAGTCAAGGGCCAATCAAAATTAGTTGGGTTAACCCATTTTATACAAGGGTATAATTAAGCAATATAGACTGCACCAATTTTGTTACAATATATTATACACTTTTATTATATTAAATGTTTTTCTTGAAGTTGAAAATGTATGGAGTGATCCATTTATGTTTTAAAGATTCAGTGAAATTTAAGTCTAAATGGTGTTGTAAATCAATGTCGATGACCGCATAAAAATATATTGCTTTAAGAAAAAAATAAACGAAAATAAAAAAATAAAAACAAAGGGGGCCCCTCCACTCTTCTAAAATATATTCAGGAGTTGACGCTTGACAATATATATTTTATTTGGCGTTATGTAATAGAAATTTTACAAACCTACTCCTGACGAAGTAGGATCATCGATTATTACTGTAAAACTGGGATATAATATTAATGATCAATGTTATCAATAGTATAAACTTCATTTTAACTCTTAATTCTTTGTATTTTTTTTTCTACAGTGTATAATTTTGTAATTTAAATTTTTCTCTTTTTTTTTCTTGTAGGTACCTGATTGTTAGAGTTTGTTTTGTGTGATTGTTTCTGTTTACTGGGCTTGTTTGTTTTTATGTTTATTTATTCATTTACATCTATTTCATTTCATCTTCAACCTTATCAAAATAATATCATTAACATTCTATCTCAGAAGAGATCTTGCTTTCAGAAGAAAGTTTCCATTTCATATTTATTTAAAAGCAAAAAGTAAAATGTAAAAAGCCAAAAGCAAAAAGTAAAAGGTAAAAAGCAAACAGTAAAAGAGAATAATAAAGAGAACATAAAGAGAAGTTTTTATTTAATTTTTACAAACTTATTTGCAGAAGCAAATATCAAGCAAAAGCTTGAATATAAACAAAAGTTTAGGTCATTACAGATTCGGCAGTGCGAGTGGTAAACAGTTTGTTGCAAATAATCTTGTAGCTATCCTTTATTTATCGAGGAGGTATGGAAATGAATTTTACACTAAGGATCTTGACACAATATTGACTCTTAGAAATCAGTTGTATTACTACCATTCAGAAAAATTCTACAATGCATGAAGACCTTTTGATGGTTTCTGAATTGCCAAAATAATTGGATATTTTGAATGGCAAGTTTGAAATAATTGACAGGCATTATTATTATTATTATCCAGAACGTATGGCTGATTGTAGAGCTTTGTAAGTAAACCAGGCTCTTGAACAAGAATTTTATCAACATCATGCATGTTTCATGAATTGTAATGAAAGTACATTTGCTATTATAAATGTCCAACAGGTTTTCTCTTCTTTGGCCCACATGGAAAAAAGTATCCTACTTATCACACGCCATCTTGGCAAGGTAACAGTCACTGCATAAGTTTAGCAAAATCAATGAACTGTCATCTAAATAATACTCAGTTTGAACTAACTGGTGTGAATGTTCAGAGTAAGACTGATATGGTTCTGTGTACAGTTTCTGCAAACCCATCAAATCATCATGTTCAAAATAAAAACTCGTGTACGATAGACACCAGCAATTCAGATCATTTAGATCCACCTGAAGCTACACATTATTATACAAGATGTTGAAGGTCCAAAAAGTGATAGAAGTCAAACTGAAGACAGCATAGAAATCATTCATGTTGAATATGATGAAAGACCTGACAAAAAACTCAAATTTGGTCCTCTTTTAGAAAAAAAAAAGAAAAAGAAAACATCTGTAGTAAACTAGGCATTAATTATGCTAATAGGATTTGCAGTGCTACATTTGCTTGATACAGCTATTTACTCATTCAGTGATCAGAGATGGGACTTAAGAGATGGGATAAACTTGTTTTTGGAATCTCCTTTATCAGAATATTAAAACTATTTTATGCTAAGCAATAATTCTATTTTAATTTTTCGTCTCAAATTTTACTATTGTAAAACGAACTTTTTAACTTTTGTTTTTTGCTGCTATTCGAACTCGAATTTTATTGCATTTTAACCGATTTTACCGATGATTCTGTACATATATATTTTTTAATTTAAATGTTATTGATTGGCCTATGTTACTTGAATATTTTATGCTAATTTAATTATTCTATTTGGCACCGGAGAGCCATTAAACAGTGATTCAGTTCACTTTTTGGCAATCCTCTCCGGCCAACTGAGTGTTATTTTTTGCTCTATGTTTTCTTGGTTTGTCAATTTTAATGTTTTTTGGACGAAATAAATGAAATGAAATGAAATGGCAATTTTATTCTGCAAAAAATCAGGAAGAATAAATGATGTCCCTAACTGAGAGAAGCATTTACATTTTATCACTCGAAATATACATTTTGATGTAGTACAATCTGTGGATGTCAATTTATATTCTTTTGAGGAAACTAAAACAATTGATGTGAAATTTTCATCATAAACAAATGAAGAGACTTCTATGAATTATGCCAATAAACGGAAACTAACAAGAAAAGAAACAAATCCTGAAATAAACAATTCTAATCAATCACTTGAAGAAATTACAGAACCAAGACAGAAACAGTGTAAAACTATTACAGAACTTAGTTCTACAAACGAAGTAAACGTATTGAGACTAAAGAAAAAAAAATCTGTATTAAGTAGAAGACAAAAAGCAAAATTGCGAATGAGGATAAAACTCTCAAATGAAAATGCAAAAAATGTAGAATATGAAAACAGGCAAAGAGTAGAAGACACGTCTAGATTTTCATCCAATTCAAGGAAAGCAGATGCAAAGAGGGAAAAATATCAAAGTGATCCTGTACACAGAGAAGAAAAGAAACAAAAGTAAAAGAAGCAAAAAAAAAAAAAAAAAAAAAGATATGTTGATGATGTCGATAAAGCCCAAAAGAAAAGAGAAAACAAAGAAAGACAAAAAAAAAATACAAAACTAATTTTGGATACCGAACAACCAAAACAGCAAAAATTGTGCAAACCTACAAATTGTATAATAAAAGCTAGTTATAACTGATAAGTTATTAGAAGGAAAGTTACCACAGGAATGTTGCAATTTTATCAGGTCCGTTCTATTGGCCCGTTCTAAAAGGGGCCCGTTTTAAGCTATTTGAGCCCGTTTTGGGCTTGATGAACCCCGTAGGCATAGGCTTACTTTAGGTAGTGGCCTATATTTTTACACAGCTATCCCTAAAACGGAAAATTAAATAGTTAGTGTTATAGATAGATATATTTCGTCCATTGAGTATTTGTTTACTAGTAGTTACTTTAGCAATATTTAATTATATTTCTGGCTTTATCGGGGTTGCTATCAAATTACGTTTTCCCTTTAAAAGCCCGTTTTAGACACCTTTCCCAAATTATAGTATCATCTACTGAAAAAAATGTCCTATGGTTTACCATCGTAGATATTATCGGTCCTCATTTGTATGGTCCGCTTTTCCTCTGTTTGATCAACTGTTGAAAAGGGCGGTGTCAGAGGATTCACTTCCGATCCCCCACATGTACGCCCATTTGCAATAGTAAGGAGTTTGACGGACAAAGACATGAATACTCAACGGAAGTATCATTCAATTTTGGTGCATGTCCTTAACAATGGTTAATAATTCCCTTAAGTAAAGAACAGGTAAATACCGATAGAGCAAAACTAAAACATATTAATGATTTTTCCAAACATTTACTTCTTTAAGAATACATTCTTACCGTTGACCTGTTTTTGAGGGTGATATATTTGGATGCCCAAGGGATGATCAATGTCTCCAACCAACATGATATGTTTTCCATTAAATTTGTTAGTTTAATTATAGCTTGTCTTGTCAAGTCTGTCATGTAAACATAATCTTCGAATACAGTAATACCGAATGGCCAAGGTAGATTTGAATCTGAACTGAGTATTGTGCGTCTACCATGGCCGTTGTAGTCAATGCTATTTAAACTATGACTCCGTTGTTCCACCTAGAAAACTGGACAGGCTATGTCGGTCTTAACGAGGATTAGTCTTTGCTCTCCAAACAATTGCTTTAAAAAATACGAATCTTCTACATTTACTCATAAAATCACAATAATTAATTGTTATAATTTAAATTTAAATATATATTTTTTTTTATAAGACATACCCAATTCTTGGGTCAAGAGTAAGATCCTCTGGTGAACTCATAGTATCTGAAATAAGAATGGTATGTTTGCTTGGATCTTCAAGGCTTGCAACTTTAATGGTAGTGGTACTCCTATCTGCCCAGTAAATGTTACGAAAGATCCAGTCTATACATATTCCGTATGTATCAGTTTCACTGATTACAACTTCGGGCACACCCGATACATTTATGTTAGTACGGTAGACCTTATCGTTAGCTGAGTCAGACCAGTAGACCTGCATTTCTTTGATATCGTAGTCTAAAGCCACGGCGAAGTTCTGATTTGGTGAGATCGTTCGCTTTTTCCTCAAAAGTGGGTCATATTCAAGCACTGAGTAACGGTCTGCAAAAAGAATGAGTGGATCTGATCCAATAGCTTGGCAGTAAGTTTGCTTTATTAGATCGTATCCGTCTTGGCAATAGCAACTGTATCCACCGTCATGGTTAATACATCCCTGACTGCACACATTTGAATTCACCTGCTTGCACTCATCAAAATGTTTAAAGAAAAATAATAAAAAGAACCAATTTGGTGAGAGCAACCAGCTCAGTCGGATCAATTGATGGTAGCCACTTTGTGCATTAACCATGGCTATCTTTTCAGATAGTTGGTCACTGGTTCAATTCCATCTTTTGCTCTGGAGGTTTGTTACATTCGATCAGGAGAACTGGAGATTTGTTTAAATATCGGGTGACACCCGATAGGATGAAGTAAGTTGGGAGGTCTGCCTTATAAAAGTGTTACTTTTTTACATATTTGCGAAACTGTAATAAAACAGACTTCCGTCTCTTATACACATCTAGATGTGTATAAGAGACAGGGGCACTAGAGGGTAAGCGAGCGCACCATATAGTATTCAACTTTTTGTCATTTTTGGAGATATTTTAAAATAAACTTGCCTTCAGTTTTCAAGCATATTCCTTCACTGATATATATATTATCAACAGCCACCATTTCTGTGGAGTCGCCAGTTTGTCCATTAAACCGCAGGTAACGATTGCTAAAATTGGTTAAATGTATACTGGCATACTTCCATTGACTGCTTTTGTCGCCATATAATGTAAACTCGGAATAATAATACTGGATATGTATAATTTGTTTACCGACTGTTTCGACATCTCCACTAATATAATAGTAAAATGTCAGACAAAAATCACTCCAAGTAGCTGGTATTGCTGGACTTTTAAGGTATCCGTATTGATATCCAGTAGAAGGGGAATATAAGTATATATAATAACCATCTGAAAATCAGAAAAGAAATTATGTTAATAATATTTTATTCCACATTTTTTATTAAACAAAATACCAGCTTCTTATTCTCCTCCTTTCTTTCTCATCCTGTTAGGACCTGTTTACACTATGAAGATAACGGTCAAAACGATACAAACCCAAAAACAATTATTCCTATAGAAAATACCAGAAAATTTCACAATAGCACGATTCAATAACAATTTATCTTGTATACGATGACAAAATATTTTCACCAACTTAATTAAGTCATAATCAAAGAAAAACGATAAAATCGTAGTAGTAAAAACGATTTCATCGTTTTGCCATGAATATGAGGTTATTTGTTTTGAATTGTGAAATGTTTTATCGCATACAGTACAAGATAAATCTTTATCGAATCGTGCTAGTGTTATTTTTAAAATTTTCTATATTAAAAATTCCTGGTCAGCAGCCCTTTTCTCAAAATTCCCAACTTGCTTGCATTCAATCACTATCACTTTACCGGTAATACTGATGACAATTATTATTCGTATTTTCATAATTGTTATTCGTATTTTGATAATTAATATTCGTATTATGATAATAGTAATTATTATTCGAGTTATGAAGATAATCATTATTATTCGTACGATGATAATTTTTATTCGGATTATGACAATAATTATCACTGTATTCGTATTATGACGATAATTAGGGAGCTTTGCGACCATAGAACGGATTTACTCATGCGTTAACTTCTGCAAACCGTAGATATCCTGGAATACATAAAACAAGAATTTAACCATCTCTCATGCTCAGATTATTTTTAGTGACGTAATTACGTTCTTCACTCCACATTATTATTATTATTATTATTATTATTATTATTATTATTATTATTATTATTATTATTATTATTTATTATTATTATTACTATTATTATTATTATTATTATTATTATTATTATTATTGTTATTATTAATGTTATTATTGTTATTATTATTATTATTATTATTATTATTATTATTATTATTATTATTATTATTACTACAATGGGTCCTAGAGCTGCCCCTATAGACGAATACGGGCGGCGATTTTTTTTTTCCGCTTACGGGCGGCCTTTCATGGAAGTGCGCCCGCGTTGCCATTATACTGGGGGGGGGGGCTTCTGGGTTAGCTTTCTTTTTCGCCATAACGCTGCTAAAAGTGTTATGGGTACATTTCCCACTATTAAAAATCGAAAAACGGTGCTGGGTTTGGTCTACAGGAGCTCGTGCTTCGAACATCATTTCATAGAAAAAGCCTTAAATGGCGAGAGAGTACCTGTCGTTAACCATAAGTAGCCTTCTAGGTCAATACAAAACACCGGCTTTATAAATATGATTGAGATTGACAATCGTTAATCTTATTATTGTAGAGAATACTCTATTCACGTTTAAATCAGGGCCGGTGCTAGCGGGGTTTCAGGGGGTAATAGACCCCCCAGTCTGGGACCATTGGACCCCCGCTTTGGTTCCTCTGTCGGGGAATTTACATTATTTATATTTATTTTTTGTCGGTGAAAAAATCCCATAATTAAAAAAAATATTATTATTTTTTTAATTCCTGACAAATTCAATTTTTCTCCAATCGGTTGGGGTGGGGGAGTTAGCTTCCCCAGTGGGGGAGTGGTGGACACCTTATCGGGGAGCTTAGACCCTTCGTCGGAGAATTCCTGGCTCCGCCCCTGGTTTAGGTTAAAATTATTTATTAGTTTATTTAGACTATTTAAAGTAATTTTTAAATAAGAAATACTACTTTTAGGCTTACTCTATGTTTCAAATAATCTTATATTTAATAGATGTATGTAGATGTATGATATAGTGTGTGTAATAGAAATGTTTTGTATTGCAATCATCTTTAATTTAATGTAGAAAAAAATATTATATAGTGTAGGCCCTATGTTTAGGCCTAGACCTAAACTAGAAGCCTAAAACATATTCAAATAAAGTAAAATAGAAATATGTTAGTGCTTAAGTTTTGTATTATAAAAGATTCAGGAAGGAAGAAGAGAAAAGAGATAGGAAGTGGGTCAAAATTGTATCAAGAATTATATAAAAATGATAATCTCTCATTTTTATATTTTAACAAGTTTGTAGTAAATTTTGTACACTATTCATCAGATGTCAAGTACGTGTCAAGCCTCGCGCCTCACGTTTCGTAAATTTGATATCGAATCTTGACCTATGTTAAAAGTTTCTCACACTGACAAACTTGACAAAGACAACTTGATTTCTTGCTTCAAACAAGGTATCCATTCGAAGAAATTATGCCTGTCAAAGTGAACATAATAGGGTTGGGGACCAGGAAATACCTTAACTTTACATTGACAAAGATTGAAATATATTAAATACAGACACAATATATACATGG
>NW_022722086.1:0-1470 GCF_011630105.1 Anneissia japonica | reverse complement strand
TCTTAGGATTTTTAATGACACATTTTGATAATTTTTTTGAATGTTAACTTTTCATAAATTTTTGGATTTTTAGAATAATAGGGATTTTTAATTTGTTTCTATCAATAAGTGAACGAATAAGCTGCGAATTTCCTTTTAACACCATAGTTTACAATTGTGAATGGGGAGGGCTTTTTATTTGTTCAAAATAACAGATCCATCGAAAGCTTAGATAGTAGTTTTTCAATTCTTCTAAAAAGGCTATTTTGTTAAAGCTATTTGAATCATTTTCCTAAAATAATAAGGTGCATTTTTAAAGTTAAATCTACTGCCATACGCAGCAAAAATCAATGTTAAATCAAAATTCAATGTCTAATTTATTAAAACATAGGCGTAAATTTCTCAAAATGCAGATCTAGTTTTTTTCAAAATGAAGTTCTAATTTTTCAAAACGTAGTTCAAATTTTTCCAAATGTAGTTCTAATTTCTTTAAAAGGTAATTCAAATTCAAAACGTAGGTCTGACTTGATCAAACGCCCTCTCCAAATTATATTTCAAAACGTAAATCAAAAACCAGCCTGGTTTGAAATGCATTTTACAACAACACTAGAAATAGACTTTTGCAGCGTATGGCACTAGACTTGCGAAATGTAAATCAAAACTAATCAGCCAAGCATGACGTGGGCCTGTTCCATTAGTGATGGGGGAATCATTTTTCGCTGCAGTCCAATGCCGTGAACAACGCTTCCCAGTGCGTCTGCTAATTTTTAATGGTCAGGGTACCGCGATCACGAGCCCTATGATTGGCATTATAGGTTAGGCTTATGTGGGCTGGGATTTGCAACAAGGTCTTGGACGAGGCCTCTAGTAGGAGGACTAGGCCTCTATACTATAGTAGGAGGCCTGGTCCTAGTCTAGGCCTATAATATAGTAAAATTCTGTATAAGTAGTCATATGATTACAGGTTTACATTGTACCAAGATCGATATTAACGATCGCATTTATTTTTCATTGAAAATAAAAGAAAATTTTAAATAATTTAACTTAAGGATTTTAAAATATTCCAAACCTGTACGCTTAAAAAAATAAATAAAATAAAAAATAAATAAATGAAGTTAACTTAAAACACAAACAACCCGATAGGATATAAAGTTTGAGAGAAGTTTTGGTATACTGTACCTTATTTCTGAAGTGCCATTCGTTTTGGGGTTGCTACAATCAGGAGTTACAATCGATCCAACAAAGGAAAAGCACTATCCATTTCCTTACATTTCAAAACGAATGATTGGATGCTATTTAAATTTGCTGGAGATTGAAAAAATTAACTCCGTTGTTAGAGAACATAGAATGGTACATGAATTTCGGACTGGTATAGGCCTTCAGTAGTCCTATGTACTCTAGGTGTAAATAAATACAGAGAATAGGCCAATTTTAGTGAGAACTAAACCTGTTTTGATAACGTAGGGCCAATATACAATGCAAAGCAACAGT
>NW_022722085.1:0-1259 GCF_011630105.1 Anneissia japonica | reverse complement strand
CCTTATTACAGAATTTGCACGCGTAAATCGCGGAGAACGCTATCTTGTGTTTATAAGATCTTTGATAAAAGTTCATAATAATTTCCTGGATATTGGTGGCGCTATATCACTTTCAAGGTTATATTTTTAATTAATTATTTACACAGAGTGGGAGGGATACTTTGTATTTTTTAGTAGGTACTGTCGTCCGAACGAATACAAAAGGGCCTGTATTGTGATCGGCGCACTTGAAGGTCGGTATAAATTAGGCCTAGCCTAGGTATAATAATTATCTCAGTGTTACAGTACTGTAAGGTAGGCGGATACAATACATACATACATTACTCTAGTCTAGGTAGGGCCTACTACTAGGCTTAGGTCTTGTCATGAGTGAGTGTCAAAAGTACGGGTAACTAGGCCTATAATAATATTATTAATAATAGGCTTGGCCTAAGGCCCAGCCAGTTAGTAGGAATACCGTAAGTAAGTAGGCCAACCTAGCTAGGCTTAGAGGGGTCTAGGCTAACCTAGACCTAGGCCCCTTGGTGTACAGCTGCTTTTGTATTATTAGCTGATTAGTCAACTAAGGTGGGGGGGGGCGTGCCAGTGGTGTGACACTCTGTGTGCGTAGCTGTTTAGATCCCTGGTTCAATTCCGATCGCTGCTCTCCTTGTGTTCCAACTGGACGCCTGAAATGCTATACTAGGTTCAAAAATTTAAAATGTTTGTTTTAGGCCAAATAAAATAAAATAAAAACAGTGTTATTAATGTAATTGAGGTATGTAGTGCTAGTACTAGTAGTGGCTCATCCAGGAATTTGAATTGGAGGGGTGGAGTAACTTTCACAGACCACTTCAACCCCACTGTGGTTGGGGCTGAGGTAAGAAATTTTATGAATTAATGTCACTTCTTGATGGCCGGAAATTGCACTCTTATACCTCCTTTGAATCCTTTGAATACAATAAATATGAATGCCATGGGGAAGGACATGTCGATGTCAACATTTTCAAAAATATAACTTTGGCAGGATGTCCATGGTGCCTAGCTATATCCACATTGAATATAACAATCGGAAGGCAGGAAAGTGTGTAGCAATATCCACCTTCGTTCTAAAACAAAGTTATTGAAACGGTATGTCCATGGTGCTTAATGATGTAATGGTGAGATGTGTTAATAAAATATACTATAGTAAGTATAGGTCTCAATCTAATACGTCTTTTTCACAAATCGGTAGACATCTTGAAGTGATGACAAACATTGCGAATCAGCGGTGCGTAACC
>NW_022722084.1:0-885 GCF_011630105.1 Anneissia japonica | reverse complement strand
ATATAATAAAACAATAATACAGTTTATATATAAATATATAAATATTTATACACAAATAAGTATATAAAAATAAATAATAAATAAATATATAATAAATATATACATAGGCCTATATATATAAATGAATATACAAATAAATATATATATAAATATACAAATAAATATAAAAATATATAAATAAATATATAAATATATGCCGTATATATAAAATAATATATATATATATAAATAGATATATAAATAAATACAGTACATATATATAAATAGATATATATGTATAAATATATATATATATAAATATACAAATGAATATTTATAAATATATAATTAAATATATGAACATATTAATATATATAAATATATATATAAATAAATATACAAATAAATATACAAACAATATATAAAAAAAATTTAATACAGTAATTATATAAATAAATATATAAACATATAAATATATATAAATACATACAAATAAATATATAAATGAATATACAAAAAAATATACAAACAAATATATAAATAAATATATAAATAATTACAGTATATAATATAAAACAATAATACAGTATATATATAAATAAATAAATATATATAAACAAATATATATATATACTTATTTGTGTATATATATTTATATATATACTTATTTGTGTATAAATATAAATATATATACACAAATAAGTATATAAAAATAAATATATAAATAAATATTTAATAAATATATACATAGGCCTATATCTATATAAAAGAATATACAAATAAATATAAAATATATAAATAAATATATATATATACAGTATATATAAAATAATATATATATATAGATATATAAATAAATACAGTACATATATATAAATATATCTGTATGTATGTATCTGTATATCT
>NW_022722083.1:0-838 GCF_011630105.1 Anneissia japonica | reverse complement strand
GCCTTTTTAGCTCATTAAAAAAATATTTTTCGTTTTTTTTTTTTTTAACAAAAACAAAAAAAAAACAAAACAAAAACAAAAGTGCTGAACCAATATTTCATACATTTTGGGGGTTGGTTGGGCGTGGCCAACACAAACATCTTTTATTTGGCCTAATACTGTAGTAATTAATGATGCTGAGATTAATTAACAATTAATAATATTAATTACCAGGGGCGGATCCAGTCTGCCAGAAAAGGGGGGGGGGGGGCAGCCTGCGAGCGAAGCGAGCAGCCTTAGGCTGGGGGCTGCATAGGGCCCCGGCGAGGTCCGGGGGTGGAAGGAGGCGAAGCCCCCTTGAAGCCCAGCACATTTGAGGAATATGAGTTTGCATTAAGTCAATTTTGACTATCTAGCATGGTAGTTTTCAGTAACAAATAAAAAAAAAAATAAAAAAAATAGGTGCATGTCTTTTAAAAGAAATTTTAATATTCAGCCGCAATATGCAACTATAAAATGTGACATTAAAATAATAATTCATCTACTCACAGCTGTGAAAATTCAAGGTTTTCCCCTCTTGAAAACGGTCAGGTAAATTTTTCTCGTGTCTTATTTTATGTGTGTTTACATACATAAACAAATTGAGTAATTGCATACGATTTTTTTTCCATGAATCAATAAATTCCAAAAAAGAAAGGGGGGTCGGGGGTTCTCCCCGTTAAAATTTTGATTCTTAGAAGGCGGGAAATAAGCTTTCCTGACTTCTGAGGTGTCTTTTAATTACTTTTTTTTTTTTTTGTGATATAAGGGGTGGTGGCGGGGGGGCACGCGTCGCAGGCATCCCCCCCCCCCAAATCCG
>NW_022722082.1:0-1310 GCF_011630105.1 Anneissia japonica | reverse complement strand
AAAGGAAGAAACAGCTCGTGTACCGAATTGTAAGCCTATCATAATATGCAAAGTTACTGTGCTTCACAAATACAGCGCAATAAACCGTAAAGTCTTATGGTACGTAAATAGATATTATCTATCTATCTATCTATTTCTTCAAAAAATTATCTTCTTAGTTCTTGCCCTTTCGCAATTTTTATAATTCGTTTTGCAACATTATCAAAACATCACGTATGGCAGGTTTCTTATAATGGTTAAAATTATGATACTATGGAACTTTTCCGCAACTGAACGGATTCAATTGTATGTGAGCGTACGCGTCGATACTGTGTTATTTACACAACATATAAATTCAGCCACAACTACGTTTTAAAATTTAGAGAAAAAGAGTTTTCCACTTGCGCATGTGACATTATATGACATTTTTACGCCACTACCGTCATTTCTAATAAGAAACTCAAGATACTGACTACCCCTACCTGTACAGACAACACCAGCGTCTTCGTTGTGATTACAGTTGTGACTTCCTAGCCCGTTACTGCGACAGTCCTGCAGCCACGTTTCATTCCCAGTGCATTTCAAATCGTCTAGATAGATGGAACCGCTACCTGGTCCATATGCCCCGCAACATTTAGCAGGATTACTTGATCGTGGTGCGTAATTTCCAAGCTGTCGACAAATGACTCTGGCTTCCAGAGAGTCAAACGAATCGTCACAGACCGTACCCCACACCCCATCAATGAGAAGTTCAACACGACCTTCTAGTTTATTCCGTCCATCCACTAGTCGAATAGTACCTAGTAAGACAATGTAAATGTTGTTTAATCAAGTAAGACGAACATCATTTCAAAAACTGTTTTTGCTGTTAGGCCTACCACTGGTATTTTTATTTCAACAATGGAGTACGCAACAAAAGAGCTTAATGCTCTGCTCAAACCCTTCACAAAGGTACGTATACAGCATAGGCGTAGCTCCCGGGGGATTGGGGATATATCCCCCCCCCAATATTTGACAAGGGGGGATGGTCCATTGTATCACCCCCCCCCCCAATATTTTGACTATGTATGGGATAAAATGGAGCTTTACACAATTCAAAAGACAGTAACAGAAATAATTTGCACTGTCTTATGCGCTTACAAAGATGAAAATTAGCATAATGTATTAATGTTGATAACAAAATTATTTTATCTGGTACCAACCTAAGCTCTTCTTTTCCTTTGATGTTAGATGTGCTTGCAAAGAGAGCCACATTTCACACTGAATGGTGTGTACGACATCAGTAATGTTATGTCAATTCCAAGAATGTTTAAGGTTATATCGGTTGATGA
>NW_022722081.1:0-2184 GCF_011630105.1 Anneissia japonica | reverse complement strand
GAACTGACTACATCTCTTCTGGTTATAATGCAAAGCGTTTATTCAATGCTACTATTCTACTGCATAATATATACAATATATACAAGTAGGGTTGTGAGACGTAGGGTTTCCTTCAAGGTATCAAAAGGAAGTCTTCTCTAGATAACTAATACTTTAATTTTCATACAAGCTTGGGGTGTGGTGGACTTTCTCTGATTGGTTGAAAGATATCACCGTATCCTAATAATTTGACTATTACATCATTTTGGGGAATTTCTATTGGTCAGATAATATAACAACTTTGGGGGTAGAACATAACTTATATTTAGTAACAAGCTGTCTCTCAATTGAGCTTATTTTATAAATCAAATGACCACTTGGGCTTGTCGTCACGAATTGGCCATTGTCCTGTCAAAGACTTTATATACAATAATTAAGGAGACATTCAACAGGTATCTAATGGGTTAGTGAGGTAAAAGTTCAGTTCAGTGGTATAGTTGAATTGGCCTATATAGTGTTGGTTATCTTAACTCTATATAACATTATAGCTCCACCCCTTTTGTAAACAAATTGAAATATGCATGCGCAAACCCGTAACTAATGTACATCAAGCACGTAAAATCTTAAAATTAAAGTACTCCGAAAAGCAAGATGAATGAAATATGACATCCTTCGTTAACGTTAAGGTTAACAACGTGCCGCGAAAACTACCTATTATTAAAGAAGGGTTATCAATTATTCATTGCACAAAACCTAAAGGTAAAAGAAAATGAAAGAAAGTCAATTTGAACTGTGTTCATATGTCACATGCTCCTACAAATTCCAGACAAACTGGCAATATCAAAAAACAATTTTACAGCATGGAAAACAAACAGTTACAATCTGTGTTTAACCCCCAAACTACCAACAGTATGTTATGAAAATTGTAAACAAAAATTTTACAGATGATAGGCAAATACTATACAAAAATATTAGTCCCAAAATATCAAACTTGTAAACTGTTGACTTCACAACTTAATGGTTTTTTTTAAAATAAGAACTTTGTCCTGATTTTTGTGGGGACATTTCACATATGTTAAAAGTGTACTTACATTGAAGTCTGTGTCAACAAGGAAATCAAAACCTAATAATTCAAAGAAACCAACTCTGCATTCTAATTTGTTCTTAACTGCTTGAAAACAATGAGTCATTATCTTCATCATTTGTGTCTATAAATAAACATACAAAAGCAAACATAAATGCATTAGCCTTGCTTGTTAATCAAAAGGATGTTAATAAAAAAATGATAAAAATTTTGAAAAATTATGGTAAAACGATGCAATTTAGACACTACATAATGGTTCCCATTTTCATTCCACTAAGTTTTTACCCATGAACAGAGGTGCCACCATTGTAGACAGATTTTATTCTTACCAAATACAAAATATTAGTATTGTTTTGGTTCAGTCGATAAAACTTACAGTGAGGCGAGTCGTTTGGCTGAGTGGTTAAGACAGGGGAACCTAACATACAACCATAATATCGGCGCTGGTTCGAACGGTACCTCGCTTATGGTTCTGGTGTTGGAACAAGTCTTCTCGGATAAGGACTCTAAACCGTAGGTCCAGTGTACACAATTGGCTTGTGTGCACTTTAAAGAACCAAGTACATCATTTGAGAAGAGCAGGGGGTTACCCCGGTGTACTGGTCCATTTCCAGTCCCCTGTCCGACCACAGAAGGAGCATTTTCGTCGCGGCCCATGTCAGGTATCCATCCTACCTGCGAATCCTCCTACCACACTATGTAAGCTAGATCATACACACTAACTACGTAGTGACTCGATAAGAAGAAGACTTACAGTGAAGGAGTTGAGCACCCAGTCCTTACTCAGTCCCTTCTCACTTGCTAATCCATTGACATATTCATTAAAGCGATCCATGCTCCACACAGTGTCTTCCTTTATATCCTGGTAACTTGGATTCTTTTTTTGTTGATACTGTAAAACATACATAGTTTTCATGAAATAAGTTCCTGTAAGTCACAGACGGGCAAACTGCAGCCCCAAGCTACATGGGGCCCAATGGCAATTTGATTGCGGCCGGTGGAAATAAATTAAAACCTTATGTGTGTGGCCCATATAACTATATGTAAAAACAGTACATGATGGTTTTTGACAAGCATATTTTTCAACGTCAAATGTTCATAAAACATCCAAACATTACATG
>NW_022722080.1:0-680 GCF_011630105.1 Anneissia japonica | reverse complement strand
TGGTCAAACTGCTTCAACTCTAGACCTAATATTGACTAATGATGATTATTCCGTGGACAATTTGTTGGAGATAGCGCCAATTGGGAAAAGTGACCATGTAGGAATAGTTTGGACGTATTTATGCAGAATGGAGATTGTAACAAGAGAGCATGAGAATGGTGGGAAACTAAACTACAGTAGAGGGAATTATGTTGCTATACGAGATAAATTAGCTCAAGTGGATTGGCATGGTCTTCTTCAAAACAAAGATTGTGAGGATTCATGGAATACTTTTAAGAATATTTACAATTCAGCTGTACTTGGCAATGTACCATTTCAAAAGACGAAAAATAAATTGAAGCCTCCTTGGTTGAGTGCACGAGTTAAAAAAGCAATAAAAATCAAATACAGCTTATATAGGAAGTACAAGAGAACAAACCTGGAACATCATAAAAAGGAATATAGGATTCAAAACAATAAAGTCAAAGCAATAGTGAGAGAAGCTCAAGCAACCTATGAAAAGCAGCTGATTGGCTCCTTCAAGCAGAAACCAAAGGCATTTTATAGTTACATAAGAAAAAGTCAAAAAGTTAAAGTTGGCGTTACCCATATTGAAAAGTCAGATGGGTCACTTAATACCATAAATGATCAAGAGTCTGCTGAAGAACTAAGTAAATTTTTTCAATCAGTTTATACAAAAG
>NW_022722079.1:0-1207 GCF_011630105.1 Anneissia japonica | reverse complement strand
TCACGTTTTTCGTGAAATTTTCGGGATATTAAAAAAAATCGGGAGATATTAATAAAAATCGGGAGATATTAATAAAAATCGGGAGGGCGGGAGACGGCCTCAAAAATCGGGAGAAACCCGCAAATCTCGGGAGAATTGGGATCTCTGTACACTTCTCATAACCTACAACACTAGCGCCCACTACATCAGTGACAACTGAGGGTACGTTCTTAATTATATATTATGTTATATATGCTAAAAGTTATCAATAACAATTAATAATTTCGATTTTCATTAATTTACGTCTTTGAGTTATGTTATAAGAAATTAGCTACTGTTTGATTTTTCTATAAGCAGTGTATCACATTAATTTATACCCTTCAGCACCTACGACTCTACCGCCGACAACGTCAGTGACAACTGAGGGTACGTTATTAATTTATGAATATGCTTATATTATACTAACAATTATTAATAATAACTAAATGTTTTTGAACGTCATTGTTATATTCTTTGAATTATTTTACAATAAATTAGTTACTGGTTTTTAATTTACATTCATACTAAGTAATTTCTTTTTATATTCTCAGTACCTACAACACTACAGCCGACAACGTTAGTGACAACTGCGGGTACGTTCTTAATGTTGTGTATGCTTAAAGTTAATAATAACTAAATGTTTTGACTACATTATTATATTGCTATGAAATGTTTTATATTACATGAGCTACTGTTTAATAATTTCACATGCATTAAATTCCATTACTTACACTTCTCAGAACCTACAACACTAGTGCCCACTACATCAGTGACAACTGAGGGTACGTTCTTAACTTAATATTATGTTATATATGCTAAAAGTTATCAATAACAACTAATAATTTCGATTTTCATTGATTTACCCTTTGAGTTATGTCATAAGAAATTAGCTGCTGTTTGATTTTTCTATAAGTAGTGAATCACATTTGTTTATACATTTTAGTTCCTACGACTCTACCGCCGACAACGTTAGTGACAACTGAGGGTACGTTATTCAATCATAAATATTTTTATATTATGCTAAAATTTATTAAAAATAATTAATTGTTTTGAACTTCATTGTTATATACTCTGAAATATGTTATAATAAATTAGTTATTAAGTACATACGTAGTTGTCACACGGGTAAATAATTACAAACTCAATATACCATTCACAGATTTATTTGCTTTGTAAACCCTCATCACAT
>NW_022722078.1:0-667 GCF_011630105.1 Anneissia japonica | reverse complement strand
AAATCACCGACGAGGGATATAACTTGTGGGGTGCCAAAAGGGTCGGTCTTGGGGCCGTTACTTTTTTTAATATATGTGTAGAATTAGTGACACCCTTCAGTTGGTATCCTTCGCCGATGATACGTTTTTTTATTCAAATGAAGACCTCAATGTGTTTAATAATGAGTTAAAAAAAATTGGTTCCTGGTTCAATGCAAGTAAGCTTCTAATTAATATTCAAAGGACTAACTATATTTTACTTCATTCACACCATAAGAAAGTAAATTATTTTAAATGAAAATCCTATAGAACGTAAATCTAATACTTCTTTTTTAGGAGTATTCATCATTGAAAATTTAAGTTGGAAATTACTCCAAAATTATGTTGCAAGCAAAATATCCAAATCAATAGCATAATAAACAGGCTTAAGTTATTCTTCCCACGCAACACTTTAATTACTTTATACAATTCTCTTATTCTTCCTTATTTGCACTATTATAACTTAGTATGGGCCTGTGACTATTCTTTGAACCTGGATAGATTACTTAAGCTTCAAAAACGTGTTGTCAGAATTATTGATTTAGCTTCATTTGCATCATCTTCTGAACCTCTATTTAAAAAACTAAATATATAAAAAATTATGGATCTAAACAAATTACAAGTTACTTCTTTTATGTTTCAATACATA
>NW_022722077.1:0-633 GCF_011630105.1 Anneissia japonica | reverse complement strand
TTCCAATTTAATCGCCTAACTTTTGCTTCCCATATTTTCGTTCTGTTTTCATTAGTCGGAAATCAGCCAAACGCTGAACAGCCAGTCATCCTAAGCTATAGACCTGGCCTGGACCTTAGCCCAGTTCCCTTTTAAGTACTTCCGATCTCAGTCCATGGTACAGAAAACAATTTCAACAATTTAATAAAAATGCAATTAAGATTATTATAATACGTAAAAATCGGAGAAAACCTCAAGAACGCAAGTACCTTTTTAAATGGGTGCTAAGGCCCAAAGTAAGTTATTTACTCCGCCCAAAAACAGTTTGGAAAAAAAAATCAATTTACTTGATCATCAACAGGAATACTGATAATAATACTTTTATTATTGATGATGCTTAAATAAAATGAAACGTTGAATAAAATTGTCATTTTTGGAGTGACATCCACACTATTTGTACTTAAGTACTGGTACGCATCCTAATGGTTAAATTGCCTATTTAACTCTCCGTTATATTTATCTATAATATATACATATATATATATATATGTTTCATTTAATTTTTAGTTGTAACGTAATAGCTTTTCTATAATATACAAATATTGATTTGGCCTATAATTTATAATCACCATATAGGACTAGGCCTGAGGATGT
>NW_022722076.1:0-1287 GCF_011630105.1 Anneissia japonica | reverse complement strand
TTTGAAAATGTTTAGAGGTATAAATATAAAATAGCAATTAACTATTATAAAATTTTGCGATGGGAGCCGGCCAAACTGTCAGGACACAAAGGTATAATAATGGTCAAGCCGACCCTAATTACTTGCAGACGGTGTGAACGCACTCCACTATAGTACAGTATTAAGAAAAATAATTGTTGTATTGTTGATATATTATAATTTTTTAAAATATAGTACCGGTAAGATTTTAAATTATGAGTGCACTGGGTACATTGAGGTCCATATTCTCAAAATTTTCAACCATGGTCGGGCTGAGGTGGTCTTGATTCTCACGCTCACGCACCCCATACCGCTAAATCCTGTATCCGCCCCAGAATGATATTGATTGTAAATGATAACAACGCATATGAGTATGACAACGAATTATATTTTTCTTAATATGAGTAGTAGTAGGCCTAGTTCATCATCAAGCGGATCGTTTATTCAATCCCAAGTAGCTGAATCTCTCTCTAGACCTAGACAGAGATTCAACATTATTACAAAACGTTTATATTAAAACATTTATATTAAAACAGGTAGTTTTCTCCTCGTATCTCCAGTTATTATAGTTCAATCATACATCACATTATTATGGTACCCATTGTCATTTTGGTGAATTCGTTTAATTGAAAGAAAGCAAAGGAAGAAAACAGGACGCAAATAAAATGCTAACACACGATCTATTGCACAAATATTAAGTGTTTTAATGCAAACTACAGCTTCACTAAATAGAAAATATATAGATCCAAAACACGCACACGCCTGCAAATGTTAAGCATGTAAATTAATAATTACGATGGGAAATATTGAATACATACACAAACAATTGAGAGACGTGTAAACGTATCTAATATACAGACTGAAATGCGAAATTCTCTAATAACAATCTGAACTCAGAAACTGCAACCTCGTCAAAATTAGTGAGTTTTCGCAAGCTTCCGAAAATGATAACGAAAACGGTTACGTCATAAATATTTAGACAACCCTTCCCCTAGTAGCATATGCCAAAACTTAGGCCATTTATGCCTTTTTGCCTTAATACATGAAATCAAGGAGTTTAATCAGCTCATTCAACATATTGAATGCTTTAGGCATGAATGACAATAAAGATGATGTATCCATAATCGTTTTTTTAAGGTTGAAAAATCTCTCTATTGTTTCAAAAACACTGAATCTATCCTTGTTTATACATACATTAGACTCTGTGGTTTCACCGTTCGACTTTGCCACATAGATTTCTAACTCGCATTGACAGCGAGAGATCACAAG
>NW_022722075.1:0-801 GCF_011630105.1 Anneissia japonica | reverse complement strand
TATGACATTAACAATATTTAAATTAATTTTCAATTAGCTTACTATGAGGGCTGAACGTCTACATGACATTATATTTAGGCGCATATATAGTATAAAAACAAATAATAGAAAATAATTTTAATTTATATACTAATTTTAATTTAATAGACCACTGGGATAAACCCATTTTGTTAATAATAATGTACAATTTAAATGCAACAGAAGAGGAAAATCTGATCCGAATGAAAAGGAAACATTGCCTCCACCAGTACTCAGCACCTTTTTCTTAACGTGCGAAGGTCTTACCAACTCAACCACAGAGACCTGTGGTCGAGATACATATTTATATATTACAACATTATTATTATTCTGTCTTTTAACTAGTATTGTATTTATATACTACTACACAGCAAAGTATTTTAATTTATATATAGCATAGTCTGTATACTTATATATACATACTGTATATAAGGTATTTCACTAGTAGAATCTTGCCACTGTTCTGATTATTTATTAACAATCTGAGAAGATGTATTATTACGATGTCATACAATATTGATCTTAAATGACCTATTTATGATCATAATTATCTGACCATGTCACCACTTTTTTTTTAACTTTTGTGGGGGTAACCCACAATTTTGTCATCATTTTTAATTTAAATAAACACATACTGTACCAGGGTATACAATAAGAAATCCTGTCAAAAAAGTATGAGATTTTGAATATTATAAATACAAAATATTATTTAAATTTCATGAAAGTAATGTCATCATAGTGTGAGCAAAACATTATTGCATATTCAATTATATATACTTATAT
>NW_022722074.1:0-1063 GCF_011630105.1 Anneissia japonica | reverse complement strand
TAGCATTTTTCCATTTAAGTGGGAATTGGCCTCTAGATAGAGATAGGTTTACAATGTATGTAAGTAGACTTACAATTGAATTCACAGCAGCCTTGGCTAATTTGGTGGGTAGTTTATCGCTCCCTGTTGCTTTATTTGGAGTGAGTAAACTGAGTTGTTTTAAAATATATTCTTCATCAACATAATTAAAAAAGAATTTGTCTTTGTAATCTACATGTATGTTGTCATTAGTTTCATCTAATGGCTCACATTCAGGAAAATGTTTAGCAAAATTAGGACCTACTTTGGAGAAAAATTCATTCAGAGTATTAGCAATTTTGGTATAATCAGATGTTTGCTCATTTTCATTAATGTGCAAAGTTTGAATTTCAGTATTTTTACTTTTGGAAGGTACAATGTGTTTAATGGTTTTCCAGATTTTTTTAGTGTCATTAGTATTTAAGTTCTCAGAAAATTAATCCATTTTGCACTTTTTTATTTTAGCATTGACTTTGTTTTTTAGTTAGCGATATTGCGACCAGTTTTCAGGAAGATTATGTTTATGTGCTTTTTTCTTTTGCATGTCACGCTCATGCATCAAATTTATTAACTTATCTGTTAGCCATGGGCTGCTTTGATGACGAAAACTCTCTTCTTCTTAAGGGGGGGGGGGCATGTCTATTTGCTACTTTTAAAAACTGGATTTCAAAGTAGTCTACCGCATCATCAACATTACTACAAGCTTTAAGTTCTTGCCAGTTTAGATTTTGCATATCCTGTTTAAACTTATTTACATCAAAATGTTTGTAATTTCTACATGTTTTGAATTTGTGTTTACGATTTATTTTCTTCTCCCTACCAAGAATTACGAAAACTGCGGAGTGATCACTGATACCAGTATGAAGAACACCTGAATTATTAATTTTGTTAGGAGTTGACGTGTAAATATGATCTATAAGGGTCCTACTGTTTTGTGTCACTCTTGTCGGTTCAGAAATTAATTGATGGAGATGGAAACTATTAGCTAAATCAATCATTCTTGTAGTGTAACATGTCTTGTTTGGTGACATGAGGTCACAATTTA
>NW_022722073.1:0-730 GCF_011630105.1 Anneissia japonica | reverse complement strand
ATCTTCCCATGCTTGGGAAATCTAACCAACGCAATCCTTGATTGTCAACTGCTTGATGACATTTGAAATGTCGTCATCGTTCGCCAGGATGTGTCGTAGGAGATGCTTTTTGTAGCGTCGTTTCAGGGGTTCCAAGATCCCCTGGTCCATAGGCTGAATCACGCTAGTGGTGTTTGTGGGAAGATACTCAACCCAGACGTTCCCATCCTCAGAAACGAGTTCTTCTTTTTGGGAAGGGGTGATTGTGACGGAGCATTATCCGGAAGAAGTAGAATTTTGTATGGAATGTCGTGTTAATGGCACCACCGCCGGACAGTTGGAACAGAGTAACTGTGGAACCATTTTTTTAAAACGGTAGCATCCATCCATGCTGAATATTGGCTATAATATGTAACCGGCAAGCGGGACATCCTTCCTTTTTATAGCATCTTGGTCGTTTCGATTTGTGGATGAATAAGAGAGGCAATTTGCACGTCTCTGAGGCATTGCCACAGCCCATGATTGTTACCCTGTCCTTTAATTTTTTTTTAAAGTTTTTCGCATTTTTTCGTTTCGTAAAACCAACGAACGATTAGGCATTAGCCGCCACCAAAGACCCTTTTCATCGGCGTTAAAAATTTGATCTCTCGTCAACTGATTTTCCTCAATGATGCCTTCAAGTTTGTTTTTTGAACGGGTCAATCGAGTTAACATCAGCTGATAGTGATTCTCCTTGTAGTGTCGTCCATCG
>NW_022722072.1:0-671 GCF_011630105.1 Anneissia japonica | reverse complement strand
AACAAATTAAATGAAATAAAAAAAAAAATGCAGACTATACAACTACTTCTCTTTTGTTAAATAATCTGAAAAGAGCCTTTTGGTTTGAGATTCTTGTTTACGTGAGACTGCTAAATCTTGAAAGATGTTTAGCTATTGCTACATCTTTCTCTGGTATGCTAAATGCTGAACAAACAGGTGGTGGTGGAGAACTGAGTTGTGGAATGGAGAGTTGAGGGTCTTTCTTCCCACTGCTACACAGCTAGATTACCTCTGCTATAAGCTTATATTTTATAACGGGTTTTTTCGCCATTTCTTCCTATTTTTTTCCTGTATGGGAGGATGAAAGCAATTTGGGAAGTGCTCTGAATGGCCAGTATAAATGTTTTGAATATGATTCTTTAAGCTCATAAACTTCTCGAGCATTTCAATTGGATCTCCGCTAGGTGTCAACAAAGTCACCCAATAAACATACTTTTTGCCCACTCTTGCACAGCTTCACAATCATTTTTCTTTCCTGCAGGCTCGAACTCTTTTTCTAAGGCCTGAACAAATAGTTTAGAAGAATGATAAATATTAATTTTATTGCTGAACAAAATAATATTTCCAAAACCCAACCAAGAGCATATTATTTGGTCCACTTTTACTAATATAGGAGGGTAAAATGAATAAAAATAATAATTATACAATAA
>NW_022722071.1:0-778 GCF_011630105.1 Anneissia japonica | reverse complement strand
ATGAAGATGATGATGATCCTGACAATAACAATAGGTGATCCGCACTAGTTGCGGATCACCAAAAAAGATGAAGACTAGATTTGAACTCGTCACTGAGGACGAGTTAGGTGATCCGCCGTACTTTGACCCTCACGAAGCACGCACGGTTCTGATTGAAAAGTATTATATGCTAAAACATGCTCCATTTAAAGAGTAATTTTGAGCATTTTAAAAGGAATTTTAAAACTAGATTTGAACTCGTCACTGAGGACGAGTTAGGTGATCCGCAGTACTTTGACCCTCACGAAGCACGCGCGTTTCTGATTGAAAAGTATTATATGCTAAAACATGCTCTATTTAAAGAGTAATTTTGAGAGTTTTACTAAAATTTTAAAGGAAAAGAGTAATTTTGAGCACTTTAAGGACTTACGAATGTGTACACATACGTCCTAACGTCCGTGCGCACGGTAGTATTAATACAGTGTCACAAACCCAACACATGTAACCGAAACGTAATTTCCAGCTTCAGTACGTGCTGTGGGCGTTTAAATGAGCGTACGGCGCGTAAATTTTGGAAAGTTTTGGAATATTCAAAATGACCTGAAACGTGCTTTAAATTATCTGAAAAGTGATATTAACAATTTTAAAATTTTAACGCACAAGTACGAATACCTTAAACGACGTGCCTGACGACGGTAATGGCACATGAATTTAAACCTTGTCAAGTTGGTTTTAAATGCCACACGAATTTTGCCTTTACAGTATACGAACTATCGGTCTGATAGTGTCGAAATACAGT
>NW_022722070.1:0-635 GCF_011630105.1 Anneissia japonica | reverse complement strand
ATATAGAAAAAAATATATAGTATTTATATCATTATTTTTTTATAGAAAAATGTATTATCCCCATGATTTGTACCCAAGACCTTCTGATTACTGTTCGAATACTCTACCAACTAGGCTATGGGGTGGTATACAACCTTGAACTTTCCCATTAGGACGACACATTTTTTTTTTCTCAGGATATTGCAAAATATGCAATACATATTACTATTATAGAAGATGATAGCTAGCCTTAGTTAAAGAGCAGTATATATTGGTGCAACTCTAATATATGCAATCATCTAGATTGCAGTGAGTAAAATATTCACCACTATCAGTCTACTACATTGTGCATGCCTTCACTACTATACTCGATCAGAATTAATATCATACAGGTCATTCTGTCTAAGACAGAATTGATGTCTAGACATCATAAGTGGATAGGCAGTTTTCAATATGTTTCTACATTTCAATACAGACACAATCTATTCACATCCTAGACAAATACATGAAAGAGCAAAATTTTGTAATATAACAATGTTTTTACATAGAGGCAGCTTATATAAAATAATAGAAAAAAAATTCCTAGAAAAATGATAAGTAAATGATGACTGACGCAAAGATGCTTTTATAGGAGCCTAAATACAAAAAAAACCCCA
>NW_022722069.1:0-1167 GCF_011630105.1 Anneissia japonica | reverse complement strand
ATTCTTCGCAGTCTCTTGCTAATTTACCTTGCCTCAGACTCCGATATTCCCATTGGCGTTAGATAAAGATTTGTAACGTATGTCGATGGCCAGTACGTTGACGAAACCCTTATATCATACATGTTAGCTGTGCATGCTGTTGGACAGTCACACTGCCAATCCTCGTGAATAAAATCCTCTAGAAATATAAAATTAATTTTAGTCAATCATGACACCATCCCTGTAACTCCCAGTGCTGTTTTCCTATCCCAAACCTTGCACTAATTAACTGTTATTAGTGTAAGGTTTACTTGACCTTTTTTTTTGGCTCGTGAGCAAAATGTCAGAACAAGATAATCACAAATTACAAACCCTCGTCCTTTGTTGAGCCATATCTATATAGTAGTTGTTTTATTATAGGGGTGTAATATTACTATCAGTACATACTTATCAGGTGAAGTGTAGCCGAGCAGGAAAGGTGCACTTATTATATGTAAAGTTAATCGACTGTATGTATTATTTCGCATTTATAGAATACACTTTTTAATATGTTATTATTCCAATCTATCCGTCAAACGAGTTACGATATGGTAGGCCTCAGGACTGCTTCCAGAATTTAACATGGGTCCGCTCGAGTCGGTCCACTGTCGATCCGCTCGAGTCAACCTGGTCTAGCCAAACGAATCGAATGAAAAATGGATAACCTTATAAAATCTGCATCTTAATTCCGCTCAGCATGACCGAGATACATGTAATATTGCCAATGTGTTAGAATTTAAGGTTATTCGGTTCAGTAAATTTTGAGTTTTGCGACCAGAAGGTAAGACAGGTGCTATTGCAATACTTTTCGCCTTTCCTTCGGCGAGGGTAATGATTGCACAATGCGACGAAAATTCTAGGCTAGTGTATAACACCTGGACTAAGGGAAAAGAAGACTGACACGTGCCCATCGTCGTTTATCGACAAGAATATCCGTAGAACAAGGTAAATTGGATCTCAAAGAATATCTGTTCAAATTTAATTAAAGAAATTCCATGAATCAGTTAACTCTAATAGATTAAAGAAAGTGCTGTTTAAATAGGAATATTAAATTAATGCCAGGTTATTCAAACACAAATACATGTTTATGCTTCTTACTGTACTATCAAGGATTAGAACTGCAAGAGGTCCGACTCTCAGGGTTTTTTT
>NW_022722068.1:0-773 GCF_011630105.1 Anneissia japonica | reverse complement strand
AATATTACCTATACAGAACTGCTTTAAACATAGCTGAATATAGAGTTCAATCCAATCCACTTATAGCCATGTGTTAAATATTACAATTATATAATATTATCAATGTAGCCAACCAGCATAAACAATTTAAAAGAAACTAGAAATAATGAAAGTTTTGCTGTATTCATAATCATTTATCAGCAAGTACTGTTCTGTTATTTTCTTCTTTTCATATTGCCTTGTAAAATACTATACAATGCAATTCAAAAAGTCAATGCAAATTTTTATAAATAAAATAAATGTGTTGTTGATAAATGTTCATAGAAGGAAAAACCTTAATAATATCTGGTAATATTTCTCAACACAGTGTATGGTATGATGTCATTAAATAGATAACAACATTCATACAAACAGTATACAGTTCCAATCGGATAGGACTACAGTACTTTCAATTGATTCATGTTTCTATCCATGGCCTATAATATGGCCTGAATTGCCACCAGATCCTTATCCCGGCTTCATCCTGATTTGCAATAGCAGCCTCAATTAATTCCACCACTCAATGTTTCACATCTTACTAATTTCTCAATTGTTTTTGCTCTATTAAAAGTACTTAATATATTATTGTCTTTAAAAAAAAAAATACATGGGAGTACATGACCAGGAAGCAGTTCTTTAATTCTTGACTTTAGCTTTCAGGTGATGCAGAATGAGCATTTGCTTTGGCTGCGGTTCATCAACTTCCATTCACTTGATTCTGTGGTAATTGTTTCTTTTTAATCAAAGGTTGTTTT
>NW_022722067.1:0-1453 GCF_011630105.1 Anneissia japonica | reverse complement strand
AATTCAACTTTCGTGTTTAAGTGTAATTTCTTTTTAAGTAGATGGTGGTTGGTGGTTCGAAAGTAAAAACATACTTTTTAGGGATTTATTTTTGAGAAAGGGATTTGCAGTGGGCGGAGATATGCTCTCTACTTAGTGCTTTTGTTGTTATTATTATTATTATTATTATTAAAATATATTATTATTATCATTATCATTTATACGCTTTAAAATGATAGGTCAGTTACTGAAATCTATTTACTATTGCCAAAGTTATGAGTATAAGTATTACGGCTTCTCTGAACTGAAGTATCTGCCACATTACCAGTGGCGGCTCTAGGATAGAATTTATTGGTGGGGGGCCCCTAAGATGTCCAACTGGGGGGACTAAGTACTTTTGGGTGTAACTATATCGCGCAGTGTTACCTGAGGGCCGAAGGCCAGAGCCAGGGTGTCCCCTCCTCCCATAATGACATTTAAAAAGAAATTGGGACTTCTAGGTGGCCGGAAATGGCTGGGATGGGAAAACTAGGCCTATTTTTTTTTTGGGGGGGGGGCCGACTGCCTGACGAGCTTTGGCCGATGGGGGGAGGGCACCGCCACTGCACATTACTATCAGTTTACTCACTTTAAATTAACATTAGTGACAGTATGCCAATTTTAGGATGGTGAGCCCTCAATGACAAAATGACGCTGGTAATGCCTCTCGCCGCACTGTATGTAAACATACAGTATGTGCAAACACCACCCAAACCAGTCACTCGTTGCAAATCTGTTTTGGAGATAATGGCCAAAACATGCGAATGTCAACAATTGGGAAATCTATTTTATTGTACTAAACTAACCTTTATGTATTAATACATACTGTAATGCTATGCTGTTATTTTCCTAATTTTGAATGCTAACAATAATTTTTTACGATTTGGTGATGGTTTCTGCCTAAAAAATGCCCCAAAAGGCTGGTTTCTCAAATACCGGTTTGAAACAGCTTTGTATAAACTCCTGTAACTTCATAACGAAATGTCGGACTTAAATGATTCTTTTACCATATGGTTGTCATTACTGTTTAATTTAACCCTGTATTAATAACTAAAGATTATGATTTTAGTTATGCCTTATGTTCAGCTTATCCATTAACCATGGATGAACTAATTCCCCCATGCATTAACTTTAGTAATGCTTTCCCACAGTCCACCACTTGCTCATTCATTGTTCACCCTTATCACTGTTTATTTGTAAATTATCATTAATCCTTTATAGACATATGCCGACTTGCTTTGACTTAATTACTGTATTGTTTCTCAAATTGTACATTGCTAAGATAGTTTCTCAATATGTTCATTTTATGTCAAGCGTTGACAAAGACTACAGGAGTAGCCGAAATATTCACCTAATTAATTTTAGTGTTTCTAAAGTCAACATCTTACGTATTTGAGTTTCTTTACTGTTACGTTATATTATATTCTACATATGT
>NW_022722066.1:0-757 GCF_011630105.1 Anneissia japonica | reverse complement strand
TTTGATCAAGTTAGACCTACGTTTTGAATTTGAATTACATTTTAAAGAAATTAGAACTACATTTTTGAAAATTTGAACTACGTTTTCAAAAATTAGAACTTTTAGGAAACTAGATCTACATTTTGAGAAATTTAGGCCTACGTTTTGATAAATCAGTCATTGAATTTTGCAATTACATTTTGATTTTAACATGGACTTTTGCTGCGTATGGCACCCCATACTAAGCGTCTACACAGACGACTCGTACGGCAGCCGATCATTTCGGTCGCGCTTCGTTTCGGTCGCGGTTTATTTCGAACAAATATATGGAGCGCCGAAGGAGTTGCGAAAACGAAAAAATTAATATGCGTAGGCCCTATATATTTTAGTTCGAGAATCGGTTTATCATAGGCCTAAGTATTATTGTTTTGCTATCTTTCCACTAACAAAATATCTTTCTACTATATTCTCTTTCTTCCATTTACGGTCATATATTCATGATTGCAACATGATCTTGTAAGTGAAAAATGAAATTTAGTATGTGCTTCATATGCTATTCTTTTTGTTGCGTTTTCTTATACTATACTTTAATAAATGGTCAATAAAATGTATCTTTGATTTTAATTGAATTGGATATTGTTACCATCTGAAATCTATTTCATAATTTAGTTAAAACAATAATCATTCAATATTTAAACTGATCTTTTTATACAATATATATATTTATTTTTCTTGCAGCTTCCAGAGTTTGGATGAAACATACCAAGAGAATTGAAGG
>NW_022722065.1:8273-12062 GCF_011630105.1 Anneissia japonica | reverse complement strand
AGAACGTTTTCTAGTCATAAAGAAAACATAACATTTGACTTGTTTTACTATTTAATATAGTTATTCTAAAATGTGAAAAATATACATAGCAACCATATACCATTATATTCCGTTTTTTAATATAAACAAAAAAATATATACCATATTATTGAAATCTATTAAGTATACAAAGATTGCATTTACAATAACATTTTTAAAATAATGTACAGGGCATTCTACATTAACAATTTTGAAGTACAATAGATCATTCACAATAAAGAGTACTGAATAGTAGAGTGAATACCGTACTTCATTAATTTAAAATGGGAATAACTAATTATTATACCGTATTTATGCATTTTTTGGTAAAAAAGTAAATGAAGACAAATCTGAACATAAATTGTAATACGTGCAGTAGTAATTGATTAGGTCTATGTACATATGTGTAACTTATTATTTAATCATTTATGGTACAGTATATCTTAATGCATACAGTAGTAATTGAGTTGGCTATATACATATTAATGTGTAACTTATTTATTTAATCATTTATTGCATAATATCTAATCTGAAAGTACATATACCTATCTAAAAGTATAATACCTAATGTGTACCATAGTAATTGAGTAGGCCTATGTACATAATTATTAATGTGTAACTAACTTACTTAATCATTTGATACAGTATAATATTTAATACCCAGTAGTAATTGAGTAGACCTATGTACATATTAATGTGTAAATTATTTATTTAGTCATTTATGATACAGTATACTATTTAATAAAACTAATTACTATACTGTATTCATGCATTTTTGGTAAATAGACAAATCTGAACATAAAATGTAATACATGCTTTAGTAATTGATAAGGTCTATGTACATATGTGTAACTTACTTCTTTTAATCATTAATGGTACAGTATATCTAATGCGTACAGTAGTAATTTATTACACTTATGTACATATTAATGTGTACTGTAACTTTTTTATTTTAACATTTGTGATAGAGTATAATATTTAATACACAGTAGTAATTGAGTAGGCCTATGTGCATTTCAATGTCTAACTTATTTAATCATTTATGGTACAGTATATTTAATACACAGTAGTAATTGAGTAGGCATATGTACATATTTATGTGTAACTTATATACTTAATCATTTATGATACAGTGTAATATTTAATACCTACAGTACTAATTGAGTACCATAGGCTTATTAACATATTAATGTGTAACTTATTTAATGGTACAGTATAATATTTAATATGTACATTAGTAATTGAGTAGGCATATGTACCTATTCATACACCACTTATTTATTTAATCATAGAGTATAACATTTAGTACATACAATAGTAACTGAGTAGGCATGTACTTATTTATGTGTAACTTAATTATTTATTTTATAAAAACGAAAGTAAGCTGAAATGAGCTTGTACACAATTCTGAAACTTAAGTCAACAATTAAAAAATATTATAAAAACAAAAGCATATAAACTACATTACCTACAATTGAACATTATAAAAACTAAATCAATATGTATTTTTACAGAAGACCCAATGATCATTGGCAATAAAGCTGTCCTAATCCACTTTGTCTCCAACCACCAATTTGTAACTGTTGGTAGTTAAGTGTTTTATTGTTGATCCTGGGCCCTGTGGGAGAGCAGTGTTCAACACTGAACAGGCCACTCAGGTTTTAAGAAAAAATAAATAAAAATAAATAGATTAACACCACAAAAAGGAGAAAGCAGTGAACACTATACAGTACTATGTCATTATATGAACTTTTTTTTTATAAAAAAAAAGATAAACTGACCACTTACAAAAGGTGCCATGGGGAAGTATATTAATGTGAACACTCTGACCATAATTAATCTAGAAATTTTTAAAAATACATAATAAAATGATAAACTATGCTGCTACGCTGAGCACCACTTCAGTATGCAAATTAATGTATAGTGTATGATTACTGTACGGTATAGATACAATAAACTAAACAATAGATGGTTTGTACTTTGTTAAATGACCACTGTACATAATAACCATGTAACCAACACCACTTATGAACTGACCTATGTATAACATTACTCAGAATTTCTAGGCGCTATTACACAAATCATATCCGAGGCAACATCATATCACTTTAGTTAAGATCTTGAAAGTCTTAATAGAATATTATCGAAGGCATACTATATCTATAAACAGTTATACCGCGCTACATTTATACAGTGGATTCATAACATAGATTAGATCCAGCATATTTACTAACACCCAACCCTCATTCCTAACCGGTGGCGTACAAAAGAATTTTTCATGGGGGGGGGGGATGATTGGCTTGTTAGCCAGTGGCGTAACAGGGGCGTAACAGACATACCCTCCCCTGACGGTTTTTGCCGGGCTGACCAAGCTGTCCTACCGGGCTGGGTAATAAGAGAGAAGAAAGAGGGGAGAGGGAGGGAAAGAGAAAGAAGAGGAATAGAAAAGGAAAGGAAAAGAAAAAGAGAAGAGAAAAATAAAGACAAGAATAAAAAGGAAGATATCATAATGTCCTGACTCACAACACCCTGCAACCCCTTCTCCACTTCATAACTTCTTTGATCTATGCTGCCCGATGGCGTAACCCCAGGAGGACAAGATGAAAATATCTATCTTTGGAAAATCTTTCCTACCCCTTTATTAATGCCCTTTTCATCCCCTGAAATTGCTTCAAGCGCATTTCTTGTTAAAATAGGCCAATTTCCTCTAAAAATTGCACATTTTAGGGAGTTTGATCAATTCCAACGAAACTAAAATTAAAAACAGCGGGAGACAAGGGGAAAATATCCGTCTTTGGATAATCTTTCCCCACCCCTTGATAAATGCATCCTCTGAAAGTGCCTAAAATTCTCAAATTCTTCGTGCGCATTTATTGTTACGGTAGGTCAATTTCCTCTATAAATTGCACATTTTAGGGAGTGTTCATAAATTCTAACGAAATTAAAATTAAAAACATAAATTTTTTTGCATGCTTCTCGCACATTTCTTAGGGTTTTTTAAGGTTTATCCTTTTAAGTTATTTAAACACATAATAGTCCCAAACTCAAGAAAGAAAAATTTAAGATAGATCGTTTTAATCTAAAAGAAGGGCCTCAATGTGTATTGATGGTGAAAGAATATGTTTGTAATAAATAAAACCATGATGAAAATGCTTATATTTAGTTTCAAACACACGTGTGTGACCTATACTATAAATAAGATAAGCCTTATGTGGTATTGTTTTCTATTTGTGGAGGGGGTGGGATGGGTATGATAAATTACTAACCGGAAAAATAAATACCTTTAGCCTGAACCATAACCACTGTTACGCGCCTGGTGTTAGCGCCAATGTGTGCGCTTGTGCGGACAGGGGAAGTGCCCCCCTCTGAAGCTGGAAACCTTGTATTTGCAAAATAAATTGATGCAATTTGCTATTATAGGCCTAATCAATAAATTCCTCATCAACCAATATTACCTTAAACATTCTTGGAATTGACATAAGATTACTGATGTCGTACACACCCTTCAGTGTGAAAATGTGGCTTGTTTTGCAAACACATCTAACATCTAAGGAAAGAAGAGCTTAGATAGGAACCAGATAAAATAATTTTTTTATCAACATTAATAAATTATGCTAATTTTCATCTTTGTAAGCGCATAAGATATTGCAAATTATTTCTGTGACAGTCTTTTTGATGTGTAAGGCTCCACTTTATCCCATACATAATCAAAATATTGGGGGGGATGATACAATGAAACATCCCCCCTTGTCAAATATTGGGGGATATATC